>NC_057795.1:326955497-327027512 GCF_018294505.1 Triticum aestivum | reverse complement strand
CCTGCCAGCGCGTAGCCGACCGCCAGGATGCAGACAGCTCAGATCTGCTTCGCCCCAGCGGTCCTCCCTCGGCCCCGGTCTCAACGCAGCACCGCCAGGCGTCAACGGTCCTCTCCGGCCCCCCGCCGCAAATCCTTCTGCGGGGCGAGTGCTCCAACCAGGCGCCCCCGTCCCCCCCAGCGGTCCGAGCGACGGTTCCCTTTGGGGGGCAGCCCAAGCTCAAATCCATTGTGGTAAGGCTCTCCCCCCGGCCTCCCTTTCCCCTTCTGGAGATGGAGATGGATGGACGGCGGTCAAATCCAAGAAAGAGCGCGCCGCTGCGCGAAAGGCGGAGAGGAGTTTACTGCTGCGCGACGGGCGCCACCGGCCGCGCCGCTCACCCAGGGGCGCCGCCATTAATGGCCAGGATGGGCGTGCAGCCTTCTTAAGCCGCTTCGACGGCCTCTGTTTCCGCTGCCTCAGCACCGAGCACCGCAGAATAGATTGTAGGGATCCTCTTAGATGCATTGTATGCAAGCATCCTGGCCATTACGGTAGGGAGTGCCCGCAGAAGGGCCAGCTGCAAGGTAGAAGGGGAGGCGGCAGCTCCAAGCCGCGGTCGCCACGGGGCAGGGGGCCTGTGCATGGGAGGTTGCGCTTCCCCTCCCCGCCGGCTGCCATGGAGCGTCCGCATCGCCACGTCGACCCCTCCCGCCGGGCTCGGGCAAGCCACAAGGTGCTCATCTCCACCCCATCCATGGAGCACCAGGAGTTCCTGTTCCGCAAGCACGCCGCCCTCCTCTCGGCGGAATCGCCGCAGCACACGGCCAGCCCCCTGTCCATCGGGCTAGCCATTGACGAGCAGCTGCGCATCCCCCCTCACCTGCTGCGCGTGACGAGCCATGACCCCGAAGACTTCCTCGTCTACTTCGAGCTACCGGCGCACCACGAGAACGCCATCCGCCGCGGCTCCATCACCGTCGACGGCGTCGCCTTCAGCTTCAAGCCATGGCATGAGGACGACCACACCGTGCTCCAAGACTTCACGCTCCATGTTGCGTCGTCATCGAGAAGGTCCCCATGCAGCTCTGGTCGCTGGAGGGGGCGGCGGAGATCATCGGCGACAAGTGCATCGTCGATCGGCTCGACACGCGCACCCACGAACGCGGCCACACCAAGACTTTCGCGTGTTGGGTGTGGGTGTGGGACGTCGCCAACATCCCCACCAGGCGCATCATCTGGAGGGCGAAGCGAGGGGCGGGGCGCGTCGAGGCCATGCTCGGGCACTCGCCGCCCAGCCGTGAGGTCGCACCGCCACCTGGAGTCAGAAGGCACGACATGCTGGTCCACGTCGACAGGGTCGAGGACTGGACCCCGCCGTCCCCACGCCCCTCTCGCTCCGCCCGGAGTGGCCTCCCCTCCTCGGGCTCCGACGACGGCGCCCCCTTCCCAGCCGTCTACCCGGGCACCTGGACCCGACGGGTGGAGGACGGGCAGGGCCACGCCAGAAGGCAGCCACAGGCGGTGGCCCCTTCTGGCTGCCAGGGTCTGCAGCTGGGCGGCGCTCACCGCGACCACGACGACCCAGACGGCGATGGCCACGTCAACCGCCGCTCATGGAAGGATACGCTGCTGGGCCGGGGCCACACCAGCCGGCCGCCTACGGCAGCGAAGGACCAGGCGCAGCAGCACCGCAAGCGCAGCAGAACCCCGACCAGCAGGCACCGGGACAAGGGCTGCCGCGGCCGAGACGCGGCCATCCGCGTCACCCCCCCCCCCTCTTCCACTGCGACGTGCGCCGTCCCCGACTCCACCGCCACCACCACCACCACCTCGACCCCCGCCGCCTCCCTCGGGGGCTGGCCGCGTCCAAGACCCGGTCGAGATGTTCTTCCAGGACGAGTCCGCCGAGCTGTCCCCGCTAGCGCGTGTTGACCACGGCCGCTGCGAGCTGGAGGCGGCCATCTCCGACACGCTGGCAACCCCTCTCGAGTTCGAGGGCGGGCCCACCAATGCCCTCCAAGCTGGCAGCAAGGTCAACGGGGGGCCGACTGCATGCATGCAAGAGGACTCAATCCAAGCATGCCGCACGACCCCCCCAGCGGCCACCATCGCCATGCAGCTTGGCGCAGTCACCCACCAGGTCCAGCAGCTGCAGCTCGACCTCGACGACGCCGCGGCTCGACAGCTCTTCAGAGACGCTCCCCCGCCCGTTCTAGCTGCCGCGCCACCGCCACGCTGCCCCTCCGCCCCTCCCGAAGACGCGGGCCCCGTCCGCACCGGCCAGGCAGAGCGCTAGGCAGGCGGCTAACCGCTCCACCATGCCAGTCGCGCAGTGGGCCACGCTGCGCCTCGTCCAGGAGCTCGGAGTCCTCGGCCCTAGGGAGCGCATGACGGTCAAGGCGGCGGAGGCGCTGCTCCGGCGGTTCGACGAGCCGCTGTCCGAAGACGACGTCAACTGCATCGCCAAGCTCACATGCCTCAACGTCGACGCGCTTCACACCATGGGCGGCTTGGCTGACCCAGATGGAGTTGACCTAGCTTAGTCATGTTAGAGGCAAGTTTAGTTAGTCTCCGGTGGCGGCTGGCTTTCAGCCAGTTCGAGTTAGGATCAACTGTAATGTTTAGTATCAGGATTCCGTGGGTAGATCGTAGACAGCGAAGTTTGGGGCGTATGGGTGGTCGCTGTCACGCCCATGCCAGCAGGGTGGTGTATTTGTCTTTCAGTTTATTTAGTGCATTTGTTTGCCCCCGGAGAGAAAACATAAGTGCCCATGATTAGTACAAACTGTTGGGGAACGTTGCAGAAAATTAAAATTTTTCCTACGGTTTCACCAAGATCCATCTATGAGTTCATCTAAGCAACGAGTCTAGGGAGAGAGTTTGCATCTACATACCACTTGTAGATCGCGTGCGGAAGCTTGCAAGGTGATGATGTAGTCGTACTTAACGTGATCCAAATCACCGATGACCTGCGCCGAACGGACGGCACCTCCGCGTTCAACACACGTACGGAACAGCCACGTCTCCTCCTTCTTGATCCAGCAAGGAAGGGAGAAGAGGTTGAGGGAGATGGCACCAGCAGCAGCACGACGGCGTGGTGTTGGTGGAGCTGCAGTACTCTGGCAGAGCTTCGCTAAGCGCTATGGAGTTGGAGGAGGTGTTGGGGAGGGAGAAGGAGGCAACCAAAGGCCAGGGCTCAAGGTATGAAGTCCCTCCTCCTCCCCCACTATATATAGGGGTGCCAAGGGGGGGTGGCCGGCCCTAGTAGATGAGATCTACTAGGGGGGCGGCGGCCTAGGGAGGTTTCCCTCCCCCCCAAGGCACCTAGGGGTGCCTTCCACCACTAGGACTCCTCCTAGGGGGAAACCCTAGGCGCATGGGCCTATAGGGGCTGGTGCCCTTGGCCCAAGATGGCCAAGGCGCACCCCCTACAGCCCATGTGGCCCCCCGGGACAGGTGGCCCCACCCGGTGGACCCCCGGGACCCCTCCGGTGGTCCCGGTGCAATACCGATAACCCCGAAACTTGTCCCGGTGCCCGAAATAGCACTTCCTATATATAAATCTTTACCTCCGGACCATTCCGGAACTCCTCGTGACGTCCGGGATCTCATCCGGGACTCCGAACAACATTCGGGTTACTGCATATACATATCCCTACAACCCTAGCGTGACTGAACCTTAAGTGTGTAGACCCTACGGGTTCGGGAGACATGTAGACATGACCGAGACTCTCTTAGTCGATAACTATCAGCGGGATCTGGATACCCATGATGGCTCCCACATGCTCCTCGATGTTGTCATCGGATGAACCACTATGTCGAGGATTCGATCAAACCCTGTATACAATTCCCTTTGTCAATCGGTACGTTACTTGCCCGAGACTTGATCGTCGGTATCCCAATACCTTGTTCAGTCTCGTTACCGGCAAGTCACTTTACTCGTACCGTAATGCATGATCCCGTGTCCAACACCTTGGTCACTTTGAGCTCATTATGATGATGCATTACCGAGTGGGCCCAGAGATACCTCTCCGTCATACGGAGTGACAAATCCCAGTCTCGATCCGTGTCAACCCAACAGCTACTTTCGGAGATACCTGTAATGTACCTTTATGGTCACCCAGTTACGTTGTGACGTTTGGTACACCCAAGGCATTCTTACGGTATCCGGGAGTTACACGATCTCATGGTCGAAGGAAGAGATACTTGACACTTACAAAGCTCTAGCAAAACGAACTACACGATCTTTTATGCTATGCTTAGGATTGGGTCTTGTCCATCACATCATTCTCCTAATGATGTGATCCCGTTATCAACTACATCCAATGTCCATAGTCAGGAAACCATGACTATCTGTTGATCACAACGAGCTGGTCAACTAGAGGCTTACCAGGGACATAGTGTGGTCTAAGTATTCACACGTGTATTACGATTTCCGGATAATACAGTTATAGCATGAATACAAGACAATTATCATGAACAATGAAATATAATAATACTTTTATTATTGCCTCTAGGGCATATTTCCAACAGTCTCCCACTTGCACTAGAGTCACTAATCTAGTTACATTGTGATGAATCGAACACCCATAGAGTTCTGGTGTTGATCATGTTTTGCACGCGAGAGAGGTTTAGTCAGCGGATCTGCGACATTCAGATCCGTGTGCACTTTGCAAATCTCTATGTCTCCATCTTGAACATTTTCACGGATGGAGTTGAAACGACGCTTGATGTGCCTGGTCTTCTTGTGAAACCTGGGCTCCTTTGCGAGGGCAATAGCTCCATTGTTGTCACAGAAGAGTTTGATCGGCCCCGACGCATTGGGTATGACTCCTAGGTCGGTGATGAACTCCTTCACCCAAATCGCTTCATGTGCTGCCTCCGAGGCTGCCATGTACTCCGCTTCACACGTAGATCCCGCCACGACGCTCTGCTTGCAGCTGCACCAGCTTACTGCTCCACCATTCAACATATACACGTATCCGGTTTGTGACTTAGAGTCATCCGGATCTGAGTCGAAGCTAGCGTCGACGTAACCCTTTACGACGAGCTCTTCGTCTCCTCCATAAACGAGAAACATGTCCTTTGTCCTTTTCAGGTACTTCAGGATATTCTTGACCGCTGTCCAGTGTTCCTTGCCGGGATTACTTTGGTATCTTGCTACCAAACTTACGGCAAGGTTTACATCGGGTCTGGTACACAGCATGGCATACATAATAGATCCTATGGCTGAAGCATAGGGGATGACACTCATCTCTTCTTTATCTTTTGCCGCGGTCGGTGACTGAGCTGAGCTCAGTCTCATACCTTGTACCATAGGCAAGAACCCCTTCTTGGACTGATCCATTCTGAATCTCTTCAAAATCTTATCAAGGTATGTACTTTGTGAAAGACCTATGAGGCGTCTCGATCTATCTCTATAGATCTTGATGCCTAATATATAAGCAGCTTCTCCAAGGTCCTTCATTGAAAAACACTTATTCAAGTAGGCCTTAATGCTGTCCAGAAATTCTATATTATTTCCCATCAGGAGTATGTCATCTACATATAATATGAGAAATGCTACAGAGCTCCCACTCACTTTCTTGTAAACGCAGGCTTCTCCATAAGTCTGCATAAACCCAAACGCTTTGATCATCTCATCAAAGCGAATGTTCCAACTCCGAGATGCTTGCACCAGTCCATAAATGGATCGCTGGAGCTTGCATACTTTGTTAGCGTTCTGAGGATCGACAAAACCTTCCGGCTGCATCATATACAGTTCTTCCTTAAGATGCCCGTTAAGGAATGCTGTTTTGACGTCCATCTGCCATATCTCATAATCATAGTATGCGGCAATTGCTAACATGATTCGGACGGACTTTAGCTTCGCTACGGGAGAGAATGTCTCGTCGTAGTCAATCCCTTGAACCTGTCGATAACCCATAGCGACAAGTCGAGCTTTATAGATGGTAACATTACCATCCGCGTCCGTCTTCTTCTTAAAGATCCATTTGTTTTCTATCGCTCGCCGATCATCGGGCAAGTCTGTCAAAGTCCATACTTTGTTTTCATACATGGATTCTATCTCGGATTTCATGGCTTCAAGCCATTTGTTGGAATCCGGGCCCGTCATTGCTTCTTCATAGTTCGAAGGTTCATTGTTGTCTAACAACATGATTTCCAGGACAGGGTTGCCGTACCACTCTGGTGCGGAACGTGTCCTTGTGGACCTACGAAGTTCAGCAGTAACTTGATCCGAAGTACCTTGATCATTATCATGGTTTTCCTCTTCAGTTGGTGTGGGCATCACAGGAATGGTTTCCTGTGCTGCGTCACTATCCCGCTCAAGAGGTAGTACTTCATCGAGTTCTACTTTCCTCCCACTTACTTCTTTCGAGAGAAACTCTTTTTCCAGAAAGCATCCGTTCTTGGCAACAAAGATCTTGCCTTCGGATCTTAAGTAGAAGGTATACCCTATAGTTTCCTTAGGGTATCCAATGAATACGCATTTTTCCGACTTGGGTTCGAGCTTTTCAGGTTGAAGTTTCTTGACATAAGCTTCGCATCCCCAAACTTTTAGAAACGACAGCTTAGGTTTCTTTCCAAACCATAATTCATACGGTGTCGTCTCAACGGATTTAGACGGTGCCCTATTTAAAGTGAATGTAGCTGTCTCTAGAGCGTATCCCCAAAATGATAGCGGTAAATCGGTAAGAGACATCATAGACCGCACCATATCCAATAGAGTGCGATTACGACGTTCGGACACACCGTTTCGCTGAGGTGTTCCAGGCGGCGTGAGCTGTGAAACGATTCCACATTTCTTTAAGTGTGTACCAAATTCGTGACTTAAGTATTCTCCTCCACGATCTGATCGTAAGAATTTTATCTTTCGGTCACGTTGATTCTCCACCTCATTCTGAAATTCCTTGAACTTTTCAAAGGTCTCAGACTTGTGTTTCATTAAGTAGACATACCCATATCTACTCAAGTCATCTATGAGAGTGAGAACATAACGATATCCTCCGCGAGCCTCAACGCTCATTGGACCGCACACATCGGTATGTATGATTTCCAACAAGTTGGTTGCTCGCTCCATTGTTCCGGAGAACGGAGTCTTGGTCATTTTACCTAAGAGGCATGGTTCGCACGTGTCAAACGATTCATAATCAAGAGACTCTAAAAGTCCATCAGCATGGAGCTTCTTCATGCGCTTGACACCAATGTGACCAAGGCGGCAGTGCCACAAATATGTGGGACTATCGTTATCAACTTTAAATCTTTTGGCATCTACACTATGAACATGTGTAATATTACGCTCGAGATTCATTAAGAATAAACCATTGACCATCGGAGCATGACCATAAAACATATCTCTCATATAAATCGAACAACCATTATTCTCAGACTTAAATGAGTGGCCATCTCGTATTAAACGAGATCCAGATACAATGTTCATGCTCAAACTTGGCACTAAATAACAATTATTGAGGTTCAAAACTAATCCCGTAGGTAAATGTAGAGGCAGCGTGCCGACGGCGATCACATCGACTTTGGAACCATTCCCGACGCGCATCGTCACCTCGTCCTTTGCCAGTCTCCGTTTATTCCGCAGCTCCTGCTGTGAGTTACAAATATGAGCAACGGCACCGGTATCAAATACCCAGGAGTTACTACGATTACTGGTAAGGTACACATCAATCACATGTATATCAAATATACCTTTGGTGTTGCCGGCCTTCTTATCCGCTAAGTATTTGGGGCAGTTCCGCTTCCAGTGACCCTTCCCCTTGCAATAAAAGCACTCAGTCTCAGGCTTGGGTCCATTCTTTGACTTCTTCCCGGTAACTGGCTTACCAGGCGCGGCAACATCTTTGCCGTCCTTCTTGAAGTTCTTCTTACCCTTGCCCTTCTTGAACTTAGTGGTCTTATTTACCATCAACACTTGATGTTCTTTCTTGATTTCAGCCTCTGCTGACTTCAGCATCGAGAACAATTCAGGAATGGTCTTTTCCATTCCTTGCATGTTGTAGTTCATCACAAAGCTTTTGTAGCTTGGTGGGAGCGACTGGAGGATTCTGTCAATGACCGCCTCATCTGGGAGGTTAATGTTTAGCTGGGTCATACGGTTGTGCAACCCAGACATCTTCAGGATGTGCTCACTGACAGAACTGTTTTCCTCCATCTTACAACTGTAGAACTTGTCGGAGACATCATATCTCTCGACCCGGGCATGAGCTTGAAAAACTAGTTTCAGCTCTTCGAACATCTCATATGCTCCGTGATGCTCAAAACGCTTTTGGAGCCCCGGTTCTAAGCTGTAAAGCATGCCGCACTGAACGAGGGAGTAATCATCAGCGCGAGTTTGCCAAGCATTCATAATGTCTTGGTTCTCTGGGACGGGAGCGTCACCTAGCGGTCCTTCTAGGACATATTGTTTCCTGGCAGCTATGAGGATGATCCTCAGGTTCCGGACCCAGTCCGTATAGTTGCTGCCATCATCTTTCAGCTTGGTTTTCTCTAGGAACGCGTTGAAGTTTATGTTGACATTAGCGTTGGCCATTGATCTACAAGACATATTTGCAAAGGTTTTAGACTAAGTTCATGATAATAAAGTTCTAATCAAATTATGAACTCCCACTTAGATTAGACATCCCTTTAGCCATCTAAGTGTTACACGATCCGAGTCGACTAGCCCGTGTCCGATCATCACGTGAGACGGACTAGTCATCGTCGGTGAACATTTTCATGTTGATCGTATCTTCTATACGATTCGTGTTCGACCTTTCGGTCTCCGTGTTCCGAGGCCATGTCTGCACATGCTAGGCTCGTCAAGTTAACCCTAAGTGTTTTCGCTGTGTAAAACTGTCTTACACCCGTTGTATGTGAACGTAAGAATCCATCACACCCGATCATCACGTGGTGCTTAGAAACGACGAACTGTAGCAACGGTGCACGGTTAGGGGAGAACACTTCTTGAAATTTTATAAGGGATCATCTTATTTACTACCGTCGTTCTAAGTAACAAGATGCATAATACATAATAAACATCACATGCAATTATATAGTTGTGACATGATATGGCCAATATCATATAGCTCCATTGATCTTCATCTTCGGGGCTCCATGATCATCTTGTCACCGGCTTGACACCATGATCTCCATCATCATGATCTCCATCATCGTGTCTTCATGAAGTTGTCACGCCAACGACTACTTCTACTTCTATGACTAACGTTTAGCAATAAAGTAAAGTAGTTTACATGACGTTATTCAATGACACGCAGGTCATACAAAAAATAATGACAACTCCTATGGCTCCTGCCGGTTGTCATACTCATCGACATGCAAGTCGTGAATCCTATTACAAAGAACATGATCTCATACATCACAATTCATCATTCATCACAACTTCTGGCCATATCACATCACATGATCAATTGCTGCAAAAACAAGTTAGACGTCCTCTAATTGTTGTTGCATCTTTTACGTGGCTGCAATTGGGTTCTAGCAAGAACATTTTCTTACCTACGAATCACCACAACGTGATTTTGTCAACTTCTATTTACCCTTCATAAGGGCCCTGTTCATCGATTCCGCTCCAACTAAGGTGGGAGAGACAGACACCCGCCAGCCACCTTATGCAACTTGTGCATGTCAGTCGGTGGAACCGGTCTCATGTAAGTGTACGTGTAAGGTTGGTCCGGGCCGCTTCATCCCACAATACCGTTGAGCAAGAAAAGACTAGTAGAGGCAAGTAAGATGACAAAATCCACGCCCACAACAAAGTTGTGTTCTACTCGTGCAAAGAGAACTACGCATAGACCTAGCTCATGATGCCACTGTTGGGGAACGTTGCAGAAAATTAAAATTTTTCCTACGGTTTCACCAAGATCCATCTATGAGTTCATCTAAGCAACGAGTCTAGGGAGAGAGTTTGCATCTACATACCACTTGTAGATCGCGTGCGGAAGCTTGCAAGGTGATGATGTAGTCGTACTTAACGTGATCCAAATCACCGATGACCTGCGCCGAACGGACGGCACCTCCGCGTTCAACACACGTACGAAACAGCCACGTCTCCTCCTTCTTGATCCAGCAAGGAAGGGAGAAGAGGTTGAGGGAGATGGCACCAGCAGCAGCACGACGGCGTGGTGTTGGTGGAGCTGCAGTACTCCGGCAGAGCTTCGCTAAGCGCTATGGAGTTGGAGGAGGTGTTGGGGAGGGAGAAGGAGGCAACCAAAGGCCAGGGCTCAAGGTATGAAGTCCCTCCTCCTCCCCCACTATATATAGGGGTGCCAAGGGGGGGTGGCCGGCCCTAGTAGATGAGATCTACTAGGGGGGGCGGCGGCCTAGGGAGGTTTCCCTCCCCCCCAAGGCACCTAGGGGTGCCTTCCACCACTAGGACTCCTCCTAGGGGGAAACCCTAGGCGCATGGGCCTATAGGGGCTGGTGCCCTTGGCCCAAGATGGCCAAGGCGCACCCCCTACAGCCCATGTGGCCCCCCGGGACAGGTGGCCCCACCCGGTGGACCCCCGGGACCCCTCCGGTGGTCCCGGTGCAATACCGATAACCCCGAAACTTGTCCCGGTGCCCGAAATAGCACTTCCTATATATAAATCTTTACCTCCGGACCATTCCGGAACTCCTCGTGACGTCCGGGATCTCATCCAGGACTCCGAACAACATTCGGGTTACTGCATATACATATCCCTACAACCCTAGCGTGACTGAACCTTAAGTGTGTAGACCCTACGGGTTCGGGAGACATGTAGACATGACCGAGACTCTCTTAGTCGATAACCATCAGCGGGATCTGGATACCCATGATGGCTCCCACATGCTCCTCGATGTTGTCATCGGATGAACCACTATGTCGAGGATTCGATCAAACCCTGTATACAATTCCCTTTGTCAATCGGTACGTTACTTGCCCGAGACTTGATCGTCGGTATCCCAATACCTTGTTCAGTCTCGTTACCGGCAAGTCACTTTACTCGTACCGTAATGCATGATCCCGTGTCCAACACCTTGGTCACTTTGAGCTCATTATGATGATGCATTACCGAGTGGGCCCAGAGATACCTCTCCGTCATACGGAGTGACAAATCCCAGTCTCGATCCGTGTCAACCCAACAACTACTTTCGGAGATACCTGTAATGTACCTTTATGGTCACCCAGTTACGTTGTGACGTTTGGTACACCCAAGGCATTCTTACGGTATCCGGGAGTTACACGATCTCATGGTCGAAGGAAGAGATACTTGACACTTACAAAGCTCTAGCAAAACGAACTACACGATCTTTTATGCTATGCTTAGGATTGGGTCTTGTCCATCACATCATTCTCCTAATGATGTGATCCCGTTATCAACTACATCCAATGTCCATAGTCAGGAAACCATGACTATCTGTTGATCACAACGAGCTGGTCAACTAGAGGCTTACCAGGGACATAGTGTGGTCTAAGTATTCACACGTGTATTACGATTTCCGGATAATACAGTTATAGCATGAATACAAGACAATTATCATGAACAATGAAATATAATAATACTTTTATTATTGCCTCTAGGGCATATTTCCAACACAAACTGCACCACAATGAGCTGGAACGTGCGAGGGTTGAACTCGCCAGCCAGGAGAGCCACGGTCTGCGAGGTTGCAGACGCACACAGGCTGGTCGTGTTGTGCCTCCAGGAGAGCAAAATAGAATCATGGTCGCCGGCGTTGGTAAAAGAAATAGGAGGTAGCCGTTTAGACGCCGCCGCGGTCCTGCCAGCGGACGGCACAAGAGGCGGGGCTGCGATCTTGTGGGACTCCTCCAAGATCACCATCGCCACTAGTGCGATCGGCCAGTTTTCCATCACAGCCCACGCAACATTGCTGCAGAACAGCAACAAGTTCTGGATTACCACCATCTACGAGCCTACAGAAGATAACCGCAAGGAGGAGTTCCTCGCCGAGCTGATCAGAGCCATGCCACCGCTCGGGGAGCCCTGGTTAATCAACGGGGACTTCAACGTTATCTATGAGGCAAGGGATAAGAGCAATCTCAACCTAAACAGGAGGATAATGGGCAGATTCAGAGCTGCCATCGACCGAGCTGGGCTGCGAGAGATCAAATGTAAGAACAGGCGCTTCACCTGGAGTAATGAGAGGGAAAAACCCACGTTCGTCGCCATCGACAAAATGTTCTGCAATCTGGAATGGGAAACCCTATTCCCCTCCTACATTCTGATGGCTGCGTCCACAACTTGCTCTGACCACTGCCCTCTGCTGCTGTCCAACGCCGATGCACCGCACCGCAAGGCAATCTTCAGGTTTGAGTCGTTCTGGACACGGTTCCCGCACTTCCAGCAGATAGTAGCTAGGGCGTGGCAGAGACCGGTCAACCACAGCTGCCCGTTCACAAGAATGAAGATCAAGCTGAAGCGAGTCGCGGCTGACCTGAAGATCTCGGCAAAATCCTTGTTCAGGGAGGCAAAGATGCAGTTCCACCTGGCTTCAGAGGTGGTGCTGCGCCTGGATGTCGCACAGGAGAAGAGGCAGCTCACACGCAGTGAGTTCTGGCTGCGGAAAACACTGAAGCTGAAAATCGTTGGTCTCACAGCCCTCGAGCGAGTCAGAAGGCGTCAGGCCTCGCGTATCACTTGGTTGAAGGCGGGCGACGCGTCCACAACATTCGTCCAGGCAAAACAAACTTCCAGGCGACAAAGAAACTTCATCCAGTGCATCCAGTCGGCTGGAGGTCTCAAGACTAGCCACACCGACAAGGCAGCCGTGGTGCACGAACACTTCTCCTCCTTGCTGGGGCAGAAAAGGAACCGGCCTCGCACGATCAACTGGGAGGCACTGGAGTTACCAAGATTGCATGCGGGGGCTGGACTCGACAACCCCTTCTCGGAGGCTGAGGTTTGGGCAGCGATTTGTGCATCCCCGTCAGAGAAGGCGCCAGGCCCCGATGGCTTCAACGGCACCTTCTTCAGAGCCTGTTGGTCGACGATCAAGGCAGATGTTATGGCAGTGTTCGAGCACTTCTACCAGCTGGCTAACGGAGATTTTGCCGCACTAAACCGAGCCCTCATCGTGCTGCTGCCCAAGAAGGATGGTGCGATCCAAAGGGGCAACTTCAGGCCCATCAGCCTAATACACTCAGTGGCTAAGCTGATCACAAAGGTGCTGTCCATCAGGCTTGCAGGTGTTTTGGACCAACTAATCTCTCCGGCACAAAGCGCTTTCCAAAGGAAAAAAGGGATCCACGACAGTTTTCTCTATGTATGGAACTGCGTCAGAAAGTTTCAGAAAAAGGGAACACCAATGCTGCTGCTCAAGCTAGATATTGCCAAAGCCTTCGACACCATATCCTGGGAATATCTCCTGGAGCTCATGCAGCAGATGGGCTTTCCATCTAGATGGAGAGACTGGGTTGCGCTCCTCCTTTCGTCCACAACGTCCTCCTGCATGCTCAACGAAGAACCTGGGCATAGCATTCTGCATCAATGCGGGCTCAGACAAGGTGACCCCCTGTCCCCAATTCTGTTCATCCTCACCATCCACCCCTTGCACAGATTATTGGAGGCAGCAACAAGAGATGGCGCGCTGGCGCCGCTACCAGAAAGGACAGCAAGGCTGCTAGCGACTCTTTACGCAGACGACGCAGTGATCTTTGCGAACCCGGAACGGGAAGAAATCGACTTCCTCATGCAGCTCCTCAGCGACTTCGCCGACGCTTCCGGGCTACGCATGAACCCACACAAATCTTCGGCTGCTCCGATCAGATGCGAAGACGTAGACCTCAACCAGGTGCTGGAGGGTTTCGGCGGCTCCGTCGTCAGCTTCCCCGTTAGATACTTAGGCCTACCAGTATGCATCAGCAGAACTAGGCTAGTCCACCTGCAATACCTCATCGATCGCATCCGGGCAAGACTGGCAAGCTGGAAGGGCCGGCTCATGCCGATAGCAGGCTGCCGGGTGCTGGTATGCTGTGTGCTCTCTGCACTGCCAGCCTTCGCACTCGCCGTCCTGCGCGCCCCGAAGAAATTCCACAAAGAGGTGGACAAAGCAAGAAGACGATTTCTATGGGCACAGGACGAGGAAATATCAGGCAGGAAGTGCAAGGTCAACTGGAAGCTAGTCACCTCGCCGGTGGATCGCGACAGGCTGGGCATTCCAGACATGGAGCGCTTCGCGCGCGCGCTCCGCCTACGGTGGCTGTGGTTAGCTTGGAAGCACCCGGACAGAGCATGGGTTGGCACGGGCTCGCCGTGCGACGACAAGGACAGAGAGCTGTTCGCAGCTGAAACAGGAGTCGCCATAGGGAATGGAAGGAGAGCCACGTTCTGGAACTGCACCTGGCTCGGCGATCAGCCGCTCAAACTCCGGTTTCCTCTGCTGTTCGCCAACTCCACAAGGAAGAACCGATCGGTGGCTGAAGCGCTCCAGGGCAACAGGTGGATCCTCGATCTCCGGAGAGGCAACACAATGGAGATTGTCCCGCAGTTGGTCTCCCTACGCCGCAGCATTCGCGAGGCCGGCATCACATTGCAGGACGAGACGGAGGATGACATCTCCTGGCGAGCGGAAGGTGAATACAGCGCCAAAGCAGCATACAATGCTCAGTTCGTCGGGCAGCCCAGAGGTGCACTGCAGCAGCTTATCTGGAAGGTATGGGCACCAGGAAAAATGAAGTTCTTCTTGTGGTTGCTGCACCCCGATCACTTTCGATCGAAGGGACCACCCCACCAGTATCCGCCATGGCGGGTTCGCCGCATTGGTTTTAGACCCAATCGTCGATGGATTTCACCTCACCAGAGTCCTGATGGACGGCGACAGCAGCCTGAACCTGCTTTATCAGGACACAGTGCGCAAAATGGGCATAGACCCCTCAAGGATTAAACCAACAAAGACGACCTTTAAAGGCGTCATACCAGGTGTAGAGGCCAACTGTACGGGCTCAGTCACACTGGAAGTGGTCTTCGGATCCCCGGATAACTTCCGAAGCGAGGAATTACTCTTCGACATAGTTCCGTTCCGCAGCGGCTATCATGCTTTGCTCGGACGGACCGCGTTTGCAAAGTCCAACGCGATACCACACTACGCATACCTCAAGCTCAAGATGCCAGGCCCTCGAGGAGTCATCACGGTCAACGGGAACACTGAGCGCTCCCTCCGAACGGAGGAACATACAGCGGCCCTCGCAGCAGAAGTACAATGCAGCCTCTCAAGGCAATTCTCGATTCCGGCCGTTAAGCGATCGGACACGGCCAAACGCGCCCGAAGTAACCTACAACAAGACCACCTGGCGCGTTCCGAGCACGCGTAGCAATGCGGCCCCAACCCCAGCCCTTGCAAGATCGCACGACTGGTCCTTCGCGTACATCATTACGCTCTGGAGATACCATGGGCATACGGGAAGGGGCACGACCACGACAGGCCCAGAATGCGGCTCAACCACATCAGGGGCTCCCAAGTGTGTCATTTTCCTTTTTTTATTATTACCTTTTCTTACCTACAGGACTCCGTTCACCAGAGGCCTTGTCCGGCAATAGGCCGGCCGAACTCATGATGCAACAGCCAGGGAAGGAAAAAGGCTGCGACGAATACTCAGGTGGTCTCCCTTACAAGCATTAACTCTACCTTATAAGCCACTCCGCAGCCTACCCCTGGAGGGGGACATGTTTAATAGTCCCGTTCCTTGCTTATCGCACTCTTTGTATCGTTTTGCATTCATAGCAGTACCTTTTGAATCAAACAATGCAGCACCTTTTCGCTTATAATTGCATTCCTTTTTTACATTATATGTTCATTTATGACGTTTTGCATCCGTACACTCTGGTACGGCCGAATACACCAGGCGCTTATGTTCCCCGCATTATGGTGTGACAAGTCCGAACACTTTCACAAGTGCGGCACCCCGAACTTATAGCACTATATGCATCGGCTCCGAATCATGTCTTGGGTCAATAGTTGGGTTTGCCCGGCTCCCATGTTTTAGTACCTTACGTTCCGTTTTATCGGCTAAGGTAGCACTGGGAGAACCACTGCGATTGCGCCCCAGTTGAGCTGGGTTAACGCCTCAGTGGAGAAAGCTAAAACTGACCGTCATGATGAGGCGAGAGCCGATCGCTGTTCGAGAGGTTTTTTCGAGTCCCTAAAGACTTATGCCGCTTAGAGCGAGGAGCCGACTAACTGTCCGGCCCAGGCGTGGATAGCGCCCTAAATTCGGCCTTCCGAACACTAGGGGCTTCGCCGAAATTTAAAATTATAGAATTCTATGGCTAAGTGAGAGTGTTCAAGCATTATAAGTCCGGTTGCCTAGTTCATTGTGTTGAGCGCCTCCCTAGATGGACCCAAAAATGGGAACAAGAGTGCTCAAATTTATCCCGAACACCCCAGCACTCGTGGCATGGGGGCTGAAGCCGACGACTTGCCATCTCTCAGATTTGATAAACAGCCGAACAGAAGGTAATATTTTAAATAAACAAGCGTTGCTTAGCGCATATGAACAAAGTTTTCAGCGCACAGGATAACACATTGCGAGTCTACTCAAATATTACATCTTTGGGGCACTCGTCCGCAATTTTGCGGGCACCCTTCAGGACACTCTTATAATACATTTCGGGCGTACGATACTCCTTGCCCGCCGGCGGCGCGTCTGTCAGAAGCCTCTCAGCATCCAGCCTGCCCCAGTGCACCTTTGCGCGGGCAAGGGCCCGACGGGCACCTTCGATGCAGGCGGAGCGCTTGATGACTTCCACCCAAGGGCACGCATCCACCAGCCGCCGCACGAGGCCGAAGTAGCTCCCAGGCATGGCCTCTTCAGGCCACAGCCGGACTATGAGGCCCTTCATGGCCTGCTCGGCTACCTTGTGGAGCTCGACCAGCTGCTTCAGCTGGTCTCTAAGGGGCACCGGATGTCCGGCCTCAGCATACTGAGACCAGAAGACCTTCTCCGTTGAGCTCCCCTCCTCGGCCCGGTAGAATGCGGCGGCATCGGACACGCTGCGAGGCAGATCTGCAAACGCTCCTGGAGAGCTCCGAATCCGGGTAAGTAACAGGTAATTCAACCTCACATGCTTGCATTGCATGAAAAATGCCTTACCCACCGCTATTTTCTTCACCGCCTCAATCTCCTGGAGGGCCTTATGGGCCTCGGCCTTCGCGGCTTTGGCACTCTCAAGAGCCGAGGCAAGCTCGGACTCTCGAGTCTTCGAGTCGCGCTCCAAACTCTCATGCTTGTCCATGAGAGCATGGAGCTCTTGCGGCACCTCCGCCACCCGCGCCTCCTGCTTCTCTCGCTCCGCTCGTTCCGCGGCCGCATTACGTTCGGCCGCGGACACGGCCTCCTTAAGGGTCGCCACCTCGTTCGTGGCCCCTGCAGTGCCCACGTTATCCTTGTTATTTCTATTGCAACCAAAATCCTTTTCTGTAAGGTACAAATTTAATACGGTGTTACTCACCTTCTTTGTCCTCGAGCTGCCTCTTGGCAAGGCCGAGCTCGTTCTCGGTCCGCTCGAGGTCCTGCTTCAAAGCATCGACCTCCGTAGTCAATGCGGCAGAGGTCAGCAGCGCAGCCTGCAATCCCATATTGACACAATTTTTAGAACTCCTGCGTATATCTTTTTAAATCCTCAGTCCGGCTTTTCTTTCCGAACACCGAACCGAGCATCAGGGGCTACTGTCTATGCGGTATTACATTACATATTTTAAAACTTCTTACCTCAAAGCCTGTTAGAAGGCTGCTGCAGGCTTCGGTCAGCCCGCTCTTGGCGAGCTGAACCTTCTGAATCACCGCACTCATGATAGTGCGGTGTTCTTCCTCGATGGAAGCACCGTTGAGCGCCTCCAACAAGTTGTCTGGCGCCTCCGGTTGGACGGAGGCCGCCGGTGCCACGGTCTTGCCCTTCTTACGAAGGGGCCGCCTGCCGGACTGCGGAACCACTGTGGGTTCCGGGGCGGAGTCCGGTGCGAAGTCCGGGAGGTTGCCTTGTGGCACCTCCGGAGCCTCACCCTCCTGGTGGGTCCCCTCCTGGGACCCCACCCTGGCGTCCTCGGCGTCGCGAGGGGTGGAGGCAGTCGGAATGGAATCCACATCCGACGGAGCCAAGGACCCGCTCGAAGAAGCGGGAAAATCGTCCTCGGCAGGACTACAGGTTGTATGCGGCATTAGAAGGACACTGTGTGGCGAAAAAGAGAAATTATAAATCATTCGGGAGTCCGGATACTTACGATTTCGCCAGGGGCTTGGCCCTTGAAGGCCAATCCTCGTCATCATCACCGGCGTTGGTGGAACAGTCCGGGGGAAGAGGCTTTCCCCTCTTGGACCCTTCGGTCTCCCCAGCCGGGGAGGCCTTCCTTTTCTTCCCTTCCCCCACTGGGGAAGGGGCCTTCTTCTCCTCCTCGTCCTCGGGGGCGGAATCCGCCTCGGAGTCATCGGACACCTGAAAACCGGAACTCTTTCGAGTACCCGTGGCCTCCTTCTTGGCCTTCTTCTCCGGCACCACATGCGGTGCCGGAACCAGCAGCCCCACTAGACGGGCATCTACTGGGTCTTCTGGCATGGGAGCCGGACAGATAGTCTGCTCGGCCTTCTTCATCCAGTCCTGTCAAAGGAAAGGGGAGATTAGATCCCGCATAAGGTCGAACTATTGACAACAAATGTCCCGTAAAGGGGTAGAATCACTTACCTCGTCAGCTGAACGCTGCGAGCGAAATCCGCGATCTTCAGTAGCGGATGCGGGAGCTTCGGCGCCCTTGAAAAGCACCTTCCAGGCATCCTCGTACCTAGTATCGAAGAGCCTGCTCAAGGTTTGGTGCTGTGCCGGATTGAACTCCCATAATTTAAATGCCCGTTCTTGGCACGGGAGAATCCGGCGGATGAGCATGACTTGGACCACGTTGACAAGCTTGAGCTTCTTGTTCACCAGCTTCTGGATACATGCTTGGAGTCCGGTCAGCTCCTCCAAATCGCCCCAGGTCAGGCCGCTCTCCTTCCAAGAGGTGAGCCGCGTGGGGATTCCAGATCTGAATTCGGGGGCCGCTACCCATTTAGGGTCGCGCGGCTCGGTGATGTAGAACCACCCCGATTGCCATCCCTTGATGGTTTCCACGAAGGCGCCCTCGAGCCAGATGACGTTGGGTATCTTACCCATCATGGCGCCTCCGCACTCCGCCTGATTCCCCTTCACTACCTTCGGCTTGACATTGAAGGTCTTTAACCACAAGCCGAAGTGGGGCTGGATGCAGAGAAAGGCCTCGCACACGACGATAAACGCCGAGATGTTGAGCATGAAGTTTGGCGCCAGATCGTGAAAGTCCAGGCCGTAGTAGTACATGAGCCCCCGGACGAAGGGATGAAGTGGGAAGCCCAGTCCGCGGAGGAAGTGGGGAAGGAATACGACCCTCTCATGGGGCCTGGGGGTGGGGATGAGTTGCCCCTTGTCGGGCAGCCGGTGCGCGATGTCACTGGACAAGTATCCGGCGCCGTGTAGCCTCTCGATGTGTCCCTCCGTAACAGAGGAGGCCATCCATTTGCCTCCCGCTCCGGACATGGCTGGAGAAGGTTGAGACGAGATGTGCGGACTTGGGCGCTGGAGCTCAAGTGCGCGGAGATGGATAAGCAAAGGAGGAAGAAGGCGTAGGTAAGGAGGTGGATCCTTATCCCTTATATATGGGCGGACGGAGACTATTCGTCCCCACCGGCCTGGTAAAACTCGCTTATCTCCCAAACGCCGCAATCAATGGCGCAGTTGGGTTACCCACGTCCGTATTGATGGGAATCCCGATATAAGGAGAACACGATCTCTGCTTCGATAAGACGTGCCAAGGAAACCGCTTCGCTAAACGCACTGAGGTGGTATAATAAAAACAATTCAAGTAAAAGCTTGGTGGTGGTGTGATGTCATGCCACAAAATACGTCAGCAGATTGAACTTGTGTACATATTATTCTCTCTACGGTGGTATGTGGAATTTATTTTGCAGAGCCGGACACTATCCTGGTGTTCACAATCTTCTATGGATTATTCGGAGGAGGAACCCGCCTTGCAATGCCGAACAATATGCACGCCGGACTCATCGTCATTGAAGCCTGGTTCAGGGGCTACTGAGTGAGTCCTGGACTAGGGGGTGTCCGGATAGCCGGACTATCATCATCGGCCGGACTCCAAGACTATGAAGATACAAGATTGAAGACTTCGTCCCGTGTCCGGATGGGACTTTCCTTGGCGTGGAAGGCAAGCTTAGCGATACGGATATGTAGATCTCCTACCATTGTAACCGACTCAGTGTAACTCTAGCCCTCTCCGGTGTCTATATAAACCGGAGGGTTTTAGTCCGTAGGACACACAATCATTACAACAATCATACCATAGGCTAGCTTCTAGGGTTTAGCCTCCTTGATCTCGTGGTAGATCCACTCTTGTAATACCCACATCATCAATATCAATCAAGCAGGACGTAGGGTTTTACCTCCATCGAGAGGGCCCGAACCTGGGTAAAACATCGTGTCCCTTGTCTCCTGTTACCATCCGCCTAGACGCACAGTTCGGGACCCCCTACCCGAGATCCGCCGGTTTTGACACCGACAAGGCCCCCTTTGGGGATATCACATGAGATATAAACCCTAGGCTAAAGATACAGAGTAGGGGGGGACAATCTACTTGCCCCACCCATATTATCGACCCATCTTCGGTTGCTAATCTCCTTTTGATTAGTGACATTTTTGTAACTCTCTCTTCTGCTAAATCAATGAAAAGCCAGGCAACTGGATCTTTCAAAAAAAAGCATGCTCTCCAGTGTTGCATATATGTGTCGCCATTCTGACTACAAGAAAGCTTCCCACATTTAGACTTAGAAGCAAAGAAAATCCACTAAGTAATCAAATTACTTCCAAATCAGTAGTCATCCATCAAATTTATTTTTGCACTTGGTTTCTTAACATCTCGAATAGCAAGAAATCACATTGATACAAGACTATCAAAAGTACGCATATCCACATATGCTAAAACACTCAATCGTTAATCTTAGATCTTAACAGTCTAGATTTTAAGACGCAAGTTTTACATATAAATATTGTTATATACATAGCTCGGCCCGTCACGTACACGTCCAAATAATTCAACATGCCTTCGATTTTCCCTCATGTCTTCCTATTATTAAATATGTCTGTTTCGCAGCAATGGATAAGAGGCAACAATGAATAGGACTCCAACAATCATACCTAATCAAATAAGAAGCACATCTCACGTAAATATGAAAAATATATTATCATAACTCTAGATGTGTCGGACTCCAAAATGCATACCTAATCAAACAAGACGCACACCTCATGTTCTTAGATATCTAAACACACTTATGCATGCAAATTACCGATCTGATTAGAACTCCAAAGGGTGTCAGCCACAACTACCCATATAAACATCTCCAACCAACAACACATGCACACGCCCGAAAGAGTAGACGTCATCCAAAAACCACGAATACACCACCGAAGAAATTGAAGTCAGCCAATATGATGACGCAATCACGACATGGAACTCAACAGTCAACACCAAACAAACCTACGCCCAACTGCTTCACAGGACAAGCAATTCGGCGTTGGACGAAGTCCTGCTCAACTATGTCTCACGTAAATCACAAAGTTTGGTAATTATTACATACTTAGAAAGCTCAATCATTCTTGATAAAGATTTCACAATAACTTCATCCATTGACAACTATTTATATCCTTCTGAAGCAAAAGATCTGATTACAAGAAGTTGAGCGACTTAACGACAAGGGGAGAAAACTGGAACATTCAAGTGAAAGTAATGAGAATGGGATTTGATCAATCCTACAACAAATGAGTTTGTCTGCCTAGATATGATCATGAGTTCCTGACAAAGAACATGACTGTTCTTTATATATGTAGTTGCAAATTGTTTTATTCTTTTAAACAACAATTATTAAGTATATTTGATCATTTTCCCAAGTTTAAACAATTCATACCACTATCTGGAAGAATTTGATAGAAACTTTCTAATCAAAGATCAATGTGCGGTCTATTTACACATTTAGCAATTTTAAAGTTGCAGAATCCAAAAAATGCAATATATTTGCATTGGCAAATACTATATAGCAAGATAAGTTGATAACATGTGAATCTTACCATGGTGTCCTTAATCCAGATCAGTTTGAATACTTTCTTCATATTGTTATAATGTACGGCTATTTTTGCTAAGTAGCACTCAGCTCAGATATACCTACAAACAAGAGTTCTAGAAATTACTTACGCTTCACTTCATACTTGAAGAAATTATGTTTTTCCTAATATGTAGAATGATGGAAGCACAATAGACTGGAACATACCTTGCTTCATAAACTTATTAATAGCAAAACATGATAAACGCCAATCGCATGCTCTCCAGTGTTCCACATACGGCTAGATTAGCCCGGTGTCGCCATCCTGACTACAAAAAAACTTCCCACGTTTAGACCTTGAAGCAAAGCAAATCCACTAACTAATCACATTACTTCCAAAGCAGTAGTCACCCACCAAACTTATTTTCACATCAGGTTCCTTAACATCTCAAATAGCATGAAATTACATTGATACAAGACTATCAAAAGTAGGGCATATTCTATTTTTTAAAATACATTCATGCATGTACTTT
Source organism: Triticum aestivum (assembly GCF_018294505.1). NCBI lineage: Eukaryota > Viridiplantae > Streptophyta > Magnoliopsida > Poales > Poaceae > Triticum > Triticum aestivum. Next base: position 327,004,895 of record NC_057795.1, on the reverse strand, counting down.
CATCAGTTTATTGTCCTTAGTAACAAAAATTGTATCTCTCATATGGCCTTTTAAGTTTAGAGAAACCATAAAAAAAACTCTTCATCATACACAGCGCCGACATTATATGTAAAAAATTCAACCATTGTACGTTGATTAACACATATGAACGAAATTCCAATTAATAAATGAAAGCATTTACAACAGGTTTGTACTCGGATATTTCCTAGATTACAAATACAAGAACATACTTAATTCTTCATTGTCAAAACAGGTGTTTAAGAAAAACTAAGCTTTAAAATTCTCAAATTCCTTATAAATAAGTTTTACTGTGAAACTGAATAACTTATTACGTACATATGTACTTGCAAGCAAGAGGAGAATCGATAGAATTATGAGAGAATAGGAAGGGATTAATACCTGTCTCTTCTCCAGCGCCTCAGCTAATAGGAGAACCACCGCGCTGAGCAGTCCGCGGTGTGAGACTTGCCTACATTACCCAATTGATCTCATGGACCATAGCCATGGTGCCATCCGTAGTCCCGTGCCTTTAGATCCAACCATTCTCCGTAGCATGAGTTCGCCTGGGAAATTCACAATTTTTTTGCGAGAAGGAAATTCACAAATTGGTGCAGCCTTCTCCGTAAGCTCCATCAGCGCAGCCACCCACATCCAGCACCTCAGCTATGACAGCTCGCCGCCGGCCATGACGAGTTTGAACAGCACGCCATGTTCTCCCTTGCCCTCCCCGTGGCCGCGCCGGCAGACTCGATCCGCATGCTGGAGAATAGGCTGGGAATTAGTTTACTGCTGGCACCAACGACATCTTCCTTTGCCAGCAGCAAATCAGGAGAAATGGCGCATCTGGATGAGCCTGGTGGGGATCGAACGAGATGAGTGTTGGTGGGGGGATAGAACGAGATGAGGAGAGAACTGTATGGGCTGTTTTACTTGGAGAAATAAATGTTACGGAGGAACACATGGGCATGTATGGGCTTGGTACATGGGCTATGCAAAAGTGAGTTCATATTTGTTTTCTCATATATCATTACATTCCCTGCCCCCAATTTTTTTGTAACATTCCCTAATACTTCAACATTAGAAAAAAAGATGTATGATCCTAAAAAAAAAGATGTCTGGCCAAAATGCAAACTGAAGGGTACGTATAATTGCAGGAAGCTAGAACGATTAGCTAGCTATGGTGATGTTGTGAAATAAAATTCGGGAAAAAGATCAATAGCCAGTCAATTATTTTTTACAAATAGTTTCGATTGGTTACCACATGTATCATGTGGTAACTCAAATAATATTATAACCTTAATTTATAAGTATGCACTAATCTTAATAAACAATCAGATCGGATGGATGTAAATCTATAGTGTACAAATAAGTGAGTAAAATATGGATGGTTGCCCAAATACACCTAATAGATCGAATATTTTTCGAAATTCACAAAGCAAAAAAAAATGTTGGAAATGTATCTTCACAAATAGGAATGTATAATTTAAGATAAAATAATTAAATGATTGAAGCAATAAAAATATCAAAACTAAACTATATGGATTGAAACTAAAAACCCTATAATCTATGTATTCTAAGAAAAAAATGTATAGAGGCTTTTTAAATTCAAGTTTTACAACATTGGGTTTGTTTAGTATAGAATTTTGTATTGCTCTGACACGTTATGACCATGTAGACCATGTAGTGGATGGGCATGTAAAGGAAAAATTGAGGAAACCTAAAAGAATTGCTTGAAATAATTGAAACTAACCACATGAGCTAAAAAATGCATTTAAATAAATAAACCAAGAACTTAAACTAAAGGAACCGTATGAAGATAAGAAAAAAATAACAAACAACATTGTGTAGTATAGAAAAATTAAACTGTGGCAAAAAATAAAGTCTAGCAGCGCAAATGCGCGGGTGCACCCGCTAGTTGAAACTAACCACATGAGATAAAAATGCATTTAAATAAATAAACCAAGAACTTAAACTAAAGGAACCGTATGAAGATAAGAAAAAAATTACAAACAACATTGTGTAGTATAGAAAAATTAAACTGTGGCAAAAAATAAAGTCTAGCCACGCAAATGCGCGGGTGCACCAGCTAGTTTATGAGATTAATTGAGAATGTTTACTACAGTAATGGTGAAAGATTTATGATGAACCATTTCTTACATCTCTTCTACCCCATTCCAAGTCACCTTACGAAAATCAAATAATCCCAAAACACTTAGGCGCGGTGCATTAACTCCCACCTTGTTTCTTGTTTCTTGACATATCAACCAATAAGAGATGTGGGGCGTGCATGTTTTCAATGACTTGAGACTACCAAACACGACATGCAGTGGAAAGTTTATTGCATAAATGCTATTAATTAGCAAATAAACATTAAGTTCTCTCGTTTTCCCCTCCTTAGTCATGGTGCACAACTTAAGATGACTTATTCACCTAGACGGAGGGAGTACATTCATGGTGCTCTAGAAAAAAAAATCGATACTCAAAAACTAATTCTTAAAGATCATTTCTTACAATGCACAATAAGTGTTATTTCTTCACAAGTTTTGGATGCAGGTTAAACAGTTGAACACTTTTGTTTGCAAAAGATTCTTTTTTTATCTATTTCACCCGGATGTTTGTGAGCTCTAGAGAAGAAATAATATCTGAAGAAACCTATCGATACTCGTTACACATGAGATGACCCCCACATACTTTGTGAAAATAAACAACTCCCCGATCAATGCATTTCACTGTTCCATGCAACGCAGGGGCACCTTACTATATATAGTAAGACCATAAATTTAACTAACATTATATATAGTACGATAAATGCTCATGCATGTCACCAAAAATTATATCATTGAAAACTATGTTCAAATATGAATCCAACGATATAGTTTTTGTTCACATGCACTAACATTTTGTCAGTTAAATCTTCAGTCAAATTACATGGGGGACTAATAAACCACGACCGAGGTAGTACTAGTGTAGAGGGCAGCGCTGCACGGGAGTCTCACCACTCTCGTGGCACGACAGTAAAGTCATCATATCACAAAACCCCACCACTCCCAGTAAAAAGTGGTCTGGTAAAATGAGCGGACAAGCAACCATCACATCCCTCTGTCTTTTTGCATTTCATCTCTCTATATTTACTTTGTCCGGTTCATCTCACACAGTTGATCCCTAGCTACTACTCCTAGTATCACTACCTACTACTCCTAGGGACAATTCTTTTGGCGGCTTAAAAATAAGCCGTCTCTTCCCCAGCTTTTCCCATAAGACTAGTCATAGTGGAGAGTAGAATAAGGCGCCTCACTCATTCATTTGGGCTTCTAAACTACTACTTCCGTCCTGGTTATTAGTCACCATTGTAATTTGTGCTAAATTTAGACCAAAGATTTAATTAAAAAATGTTAGTGCATGTCAACAAAATTTATATATATTTTGGTGACATGCATAAACATTTCATTAGTTAAATCTCTACTCTTATAAAAAACAGAGTTGGTGATGATGGTGTGCCTGCCATCCTGCAATATAGGTCGTCCGATTTATATCTGACAGATAGGAAGGAAACTATAGAAATTTTGCAAAAAGATACCAACACCCCTCTCCACATTTGCAAATAAGGCCTTCCCTCGTTCACCCATTCTATCACAAGATAAAGTAATCATACAAATGCATCTTGATGTTCCATGCAACGCACGTTCATCTTGCTAGTTTATGGTCAAAATTTGACACAGATTACAATGGGGACCAATAAACCAGGACAGAGGTAGTAATTATGGGATTACTACTCTAGAAGCCTAAAAGAACTGGCCCTGGTACTCCTAGTAGTACTACTCTACTAAAGTTGGAATTCCAATTGCATGGCACAACTTGTTAGGATAAAAATTTGATACAGGGTGTACGAAGCGGTTTGGCAATTTACATGCCTTCCTGACCAGTGAGATACTCCGTACAAAGTACGATAGAGAAATAACCACAGAGAAGGAAGCTAAAAGTAAACAATCAAACGAGCATTTTTGCATTTCTTTTGCATTAAATCATTTCACATGCTTCACTAGTGCTATTTTTCTACTTTTACAAAAACCACATCAGAATGTTAAAACATGCATTTGCACGTACATAAGTAACATTAGTAGCACAATCTGCAAGTATATATAGAGAGAGACGTGTAGTGCGATAATAGTTAAGTTTGTGCTATATGCACGTACTTACAAAATGCGTACGGATACACAATGTTTCCAAACTTTTTCTTTTACATGCATAATTAAGGACGCTAATAATTTCCGAACATTCGGGATTTATCATTTATGTCCCAAAACTAATGAGATCGCCTTACGAAACTAAATTATTCCTAATAAAAGCCAAGGAGCTCACGGGAGCGCATGCGGCGCGCTACGAGTGCCCTGATGCGCGGTTGTTTCCCAGCGCACCGACACAATGCTTCTTCCTCAGCCTTGCAACTTGCGAGTGCTGATTGGCGGCTTGCCGACAGCCGAGCGTGATCTCACCGGTGTGGTGATCGGACGCCAACAGGTACTCCTCTTTGCTGGAAGCGTGCACCAGGTCCACGTACCACCGAGCGTCGATAAGGCGCTTGGGCCCGACTGCACTCAGGGCTTTGTCACAGGCGTCCTCCGCCACGCTCATGACCCTCGCACGAGCCTTCTGCCGAAGAGCCAATTGCCTGTCTCTCTTGGACACGACATAGGCCTGCCAGGAAGCATGCCTCGTGGCGCACTTCTCTTCCTCGGTCTTTTCTCTACCTTTATTTTGGCGCGCTCTAACAGAGGAAAAGCCTCCCACAAGGCGACCTCCATTTCTTTCCAAAGCACCTCAAGGCTGGGGGGCTCAGCGGACGACGCGACGTTCTCCTCGTAACAGGGAGCCAACACGTCCTCCGACGCGCGTGCTGGCGAGACTGGGAATGCCGACGCGTCCACCTCAACGCATCGCGGCGAGGAGCGAAACACCGACGCATCCTCCTCGACTAGTGGCGGCGAGGAACGGAACGGCGATGCGTGACCCTCCACACGGTGCAGCGAGGGGTTGTAACGCCCCAGATGTAACTTTCCATATTTGTATCCAACTCTTGCCGTCTCCGGCGCCAAGTTATATTTATTTCTCGGGTTTGGGTCTTTGTCTCCGTGTGTTGTTTTTCTTTTTCGTGCATCTCTTATCATGTCATCACGTGCATTGCATTTGCATACATGTTCATCTCTTGCATTCGATCATTTTCCCCGTTGTCCGTTTTGCATTCCGGCGCTTCGTTCTCCTCCGGTGGTCATTTCTACCTTTCTTTCTTGTGTGGGGTTTAAACATTTCCGGATTGGACCGAGTCTTGCCAAGCGGCCTTGGTTTACTACCGGTAGACCGCCTGTCAAGTTTCGGGTCATTTGGACTTCGTTTGATACCCCAACGGTTAACCGAGGGACCGAAAAGGCCTCGTGTGTGTTGCAGCCCAACACCCCCCAAATTTGGCCCAAAACCCACCAAACTCTGCTCCATGTCCTAGAGCGTTCGATCACGATCGTGTGGGCGAAAACCGCACCTCATTTGGACTCTCCTAGCTCCCTCTATGCCTATATATACACCCCTCCGTTTTCGGATCTCTCCCTCTCCCCGAAACCCTAAAAAAAAAGAGAATCTCCTTCCTCCGCCGCCGACGGACGTGTCCGGCCCGCGCCGGACAGCGTCCGCTCCACCCCGCCGCCCGCCGCAGCCATCGCCGTGCCGCCACGTGGGCGCGCCCACATCGCCGCGCCCGCCGGCCCGCAGGCCCACGCGGGGCCCTCCCCAGCCCGCGTCATCGCCCCGCCGCCTCACGCCCGCAGCCGCCGCCATCCTCCTCGCGGCCGGCCACCCGGGGCACCGGCGCCGCCGCTCGCCATCGTCGCCGGCCCGCTCCTCGAGCCGCGGCCCCGCCATCCGCCGGCGCGCCCGCCGCCGCCGAACCTCGCCGTGGCCACCACCGGGCCCCGCCGCCCTCGTCCGTCTCCTCCGGCGGCCGGGTCGGGCTCCGGCGAGCCTCCCCACGCCCCTGCGGTCCTCCTCCGGCGAGCTCCAACTCCGGTGAACAGTGCCCCGCGGTCAACCTCGAAGTCCGTGCCCGCGAGATCCCGATCTGGATCTCAGATCCGAAACCCTAGGGTTGACTTTTGCCTCTCTCCGTTAATTTTTATGCATTCTTTGTCTGCGCGTATCTCCGCAACCGTAGATCCGTTTTAGGCGTATGATATGTCAAAATCTTCGTCTCGACATGTACATCATTTCATTCCATTGCATCATTTGCATTTGAGGTCATATTGATACCCAAAATGCTGGTAGAAGGAGGCTCCGTGAGTTAAACTGCAGATCCGTTAGTTCATCATGCACTTTTGTCATTTTTGCTATAATTAATTCGTGCATGATATGCCTGTGCCCCTTTGGGATGATTTGTGAAGCATTTTGTCTTCTTTCCAGAGGTGCTACCCATGCATTTTTAGGATGTGTGTGTTGTCTTGTGCAAGCTTGCGAAGTAGGGTACCTGAGAATGCAGATTTCAGGGACTTAGTGATTTTCACTAAGTCTGGGATATTTTAGTTCATGATGCTATATGTCCAGCTTGTTTCCTAGTGATCCGTGCCTCTTTTGAGGATGATCAGTAAGGGAGTTTTGATATTTAAGTTATGCTCTATCCATCCATGTCTTTGTTTGCATTTGTGGAGTGCTCTAGGTTGACTCAATCGAGCTCAACTTTTGCTTCGTTATTAATCTGGGCAGATCGTTAACTTGTTTGCGATTTCGTCGATGCTACCGTTAGTGTTCCATGCATGCTATGCCTTCGTTCTTGCCATGTGTAGCTAGCGCTTTGTGTCTTCTTGCTGGTTATATGCTTTACTTGCCATGACTTGCACCGTAGTGAGTGCATCGAGCTCGTTTACATGCCTTCGTGAGTTAGATTTCAGCATGTCTCAGTTTTCACTAAGTCTGAAAACTGATTGTGTTCGAGCGATGTTCGTGAGCTCGGTAGAGTATTTTGTGAACCCTTTTGGCCCCAGGTCACTTTGGGTGTTTTATTAAGCTTGTTGAGTAGGTCCATGCCATGTTCTTACTTGTCATGTTCAGGTTTCCTATCATGTTGTTTTGCTGCTCCGAAGAGAGCTTCGTGATCTGAAATTTCAGACTAGTGTTAATTTCACTAAGTCTGAGATCTGTTTTGCATTTGCGTTTTAGCCATGCTTGTTTGAACCTCTTAATGGATGAATTTGCCTGTGGCTCAGTGCTAGTGTTTTGTCGACCATCTTGTGTACTTCGCTGCCATGTATTTTGTTTTCATGTTTGGTGGCTGTAGCATGCTCATTTCGTTGCATTTAGATGCCTACTTGCTGTTAATCGCAGACCGGTGTCGTATCTTAAAACGCTTGCCATTTCCAAACCGTAGCTCCGATTCCTATGATCTTTATATCGTTTTCGAGCGATTTCATCCCCTCTATCCAGTGGCACACTTGGTTTTCCAAGTTGATGCCAGGTTCATGCTTTTCCTGTCATATCTTGCATTTTGCATCCCGCATTGCATCCCGCATAGCATATCGTCATTTCATCATATTGCTTGGTCTTGCCCGTGGTTGATTGTATCCTTATTGCTTGTTTGTCTTGTTGGGTAGAGCCGGGAGACGAGTTCGCTACCGAGGAGCCCGTTGAGTTTGCTTGTGAGGATCCAGTCAACTCTGACAACTGTGCAGGCAAGATGATCATACCCTCGAAATCACTACTATCTTTGCTATGCTAGTTTGCTCGCTCTTTTGCTTTGCCACTGCTACGATGCCTACCTTTTGCTTGTCAGCCTCCCAATTGCCATGTTGAACCTCTAACCCACCATTGTCCTAGCAAACCGTTGATTGGCTATGTTACCGCTTTGCTCAGCCCTTCTTATAGCGTTGTTAGTTGCAGGTGAAGATTGGAGCCGTTCCTTGTTGGAACATTTATATTCTTGTTGGGATATCATTATATTGCTATGTTATCTTAATGCATCTATATACTTGGTAAAGGGTGGAAGGCTCGGCCTCTCGCCTAGTGTTTTGTTCCACTCTTGCCGCCCTAGTTTCCGTCATATCGGTGTTATGTTCCCGGATTGTTGCGTCCCTTACGCGGTTGGGTTATAATGGGAACCCCTCGATAGTTCGCCTTGATTAAAGCTTTTCCAGCAATGCCCAACATTGGTCTTACCATTTGCCACCTAGCCCCTTTTCCCTTGGGTTTCCGGAGCCCGAGGGTCATCTTATTTTAGCCCCCACGGGCCAGTGCTCCTCTGAGTGTTGGTCCGAACTAGAGCCCTGTGCAGCGCCACCTCGGGGAAACTCAAGGTTTGGTTTTAGTTGTACGGATTGCTCATCTGAGTGTGCCCTGAGAAAGAGATATGTGCAGCTCCTATCGGGATTTGTCGGCACATTCGGGCGGTGTTGCTGGACTTGTTTTAACCTGTCGAATCATCTTGTTGTACCGAGATACCGAGTCTGATCGGTGTGTCTTGGGTGGAGGTCTATTCCTTCGTTGACCGTGAGAGCTTGTTATGGGCTAAGTTGGGACCCCCCTGCAGGGTTTGATCTTTCGAAAGCCGTGCCCGCGGTTATGGGCGGATGGGAATTTGTTAATGTCCGGTTGTAGATCACTTGAACTAAACTTAATTAAAATGAATCAACCATGTGTGTTACCGTGATGGCCCCTTCTCGGCGGAGTCCGGGAAGTGGACACGGTGTTGGAGTTATGCTTGCGCAGGATGTTCCTTTAGCTTCTCGCTCGTGCTTCGCCTTCTCTTCTCGCTCTCTTTTGCGTATAAGTTAGCCACCACATATGCTAGTCGCTTGCTGCAGCTCCACATATATTTGCCTTGTCCATTCCTATGAGCTTAAATAGTCTTGATCGCGTGGGTGTGAGATTGCTGAGTCCCTGTGGCTCACAGATACTACAACTCCAGATGCAGGTCCAGGTGTTTCTGCTCCAGTTGACGATTACGAGCTTCAGTGGGAGTTCGACGAGGACTCTCAGCGATACTATGTTTCCTTTCCCGATGATCAGTAGTGGTGCCTAGTTGGGGTTATCGATTCAGGACCTTGTCGCATGTTGGGGGTCTTTTCTATTTTGGCGCCGTAGTCGGGCCATGAGTGCTTGTTTGATGGATGTTATTTATGTACTCTGATGTGACGTGGCGAGTGTAAGCCAACTATGTTATCTCCCCCTTTTATTATATATTACATGGGATGTTGTAATGATTGCCTGACTTGCGACATTGCTTTCAATGCGGTTATGCCTCTAAGTCGTGCCTCGACACGTGGGAGCTATAGCCGCATCGAGGGCGTTACAAGTTGGTATCAGAGCCATCCCCGACCTTAGGAGCCCCATTGCTTGATCGTTTTTAGCAGCCGAGTTGTGTCTAGAAAAATGTTTTGAGTCCTTAGGAATTATATATCGGAGAGCTTAGGAATTCTTTTTACTTCCCAGTCTCCTCATCGCTCTGGTAAGGCATCCTGGCGTAGAGTTTTGACTCTTCTCTTCTAAAATTTCACAAAAAAAATTTTTTTAGGTTCACGCGAGTATCTTGGTTTTGTTCCGATGGTTTTGTGACGAGAACATTGTTCTTGGTGCCTCCTGTCTTTAGGGGTTGTGGCAGTGTCCCGGGGAGTTGAGCTCCGAGGTGTTGTCGTCACAATTTCATCATTGCAATTCTGGTATACTTGAGATATGTTCGCCGACATCGAAAATCTCTTTTATGCAGTTCGTTGGTGAGATAACCTCGACGCCACCCAGTACTGGGGCGGGAGTTCGGGAGTATCGCCATAACTTGTATAACGGATGTTTTTCGAAGGTTGAGGTAGATGGTTTCCGAAGTTTTCCTGGTTATGTGTTGAAGGATGGATACAGCTGGATGTAGGATTTGCTAGTTTGGGTGAGATATTGTGCTTCCCCTGTATCCCCAACACCTGATTGCATAACCGGAAAGGTTCGGGAGTATCATAGGTGGGAATTCTAGTAGCTCTAGTTCTTCTTCCACGGATATTGGTTTGAGATTGGGATTTCTTACCGATTATTCGTTCTTGATCCGTACCTTGTTGATTTATTGCTCTACCTTAATTCTTCGTGGCTTCTCAATTTATGGATATGTGATCATGGGTAACCTTCTTGTTAATGATATTCCTGCAAAAGTTCTTTTTGACACTGGTGCATCGCATTGTTTCATCTCGAGACCTTTTGCTTCCAAGCATGATTTTGTTACTCAAATGTTGCCGAGACCGTTGTCTATTGACTCTCCGGCCAGCCTCTTGACATCTCGAGTGTGTGTTCCGGATGTTACAATCACTTTGGGCGACTGCAAGTTTCTCTCTTCTCCGGTGGTTCTTGGCAATTCCGATATCGATCTTATTCTCGGAATGGACTGGCTCTCTAAGCATAAAGCTCAGCTTGATTGTGCAGCCAGGCAGATTCAACTGACTCATTCGTCTGAGGATGTAATTGTTTTTGCCGCTCGGGATAATTCCATCCGGTTGTTTTCTCTCAATGAGAAGGGTGAATTGGATGCTATCTCTCAAATTCCTGTCGTTTGCGAATATCAAGACGTCTTTCCAGAAGAACTTCCAGGGATGCCTCCAAACCGGCCGGTTGAATTTGTTATTGAACTTGAGCCCGGTACGGAACCTGTGTGCAAACGTCCTTACAAGCTCGGCCCCGAAGAGTTGAAGGAGTTGAAGAAACAACTCGATGAGCAAGAAAGATTGGGTCTCATTCGGCCTAGTACTTCTCCGTGGGGTTGTGGTGTTCTTTTTGTGAAGAAGAAGGATGGATCGAGTCGACTTTGTGTTGATTACCGTCCAGTAAACAAGAAGACCATCAAGAACAAATACCCACTTCCCAACATAAATGAGCTGTTCGAACAACTCAAGGGTGCTCAAGTATTCTCCAAGCTCGATCTCCGTATGGGTTATCATCAGATTCGTATTCGTGAGCAAGATATTCCCAAGACGGCGTTCAGAACAAGCTTTGGTTCATATGAATACACCGTCATGTCTTTTGGCCTCGCCAACGCTCCTCCGACGTTCTCTCGCATGATGAACTTCATCTTCAACCCCTACACCAATGAATTCGTTCTGGTCTATCTCGACGACATTCTGGTTTTCTCGAAGAACAAGAAAGATCATGCCAAGCACTTGCGTTTGGTTCTTGACAAACTCAGAGAACATCAGTTCTACGCCAAGTTCTCCAAGTGTGAATTTTGGCTCGACGAGGTTCTGTATCTTGGTCATATCATCTCTGCCAAGGGCATTTCCGTGAATCCTGAGAAGGTGTCTGCAATTGTGAATGGGAAACTCCTCAGAACGTAAAGCAACTCCGCAGTTTCCTCGGTCTCGCAAGCTATTGCAGAAGATTCGTTGAAAACTTTTCTAAGATCGCCAAGCCTCTCTCAAATCTTCTTCAGAAGCACGTCAAGTACATTTGGTCTCCGGAGTGTGATATTGCTTTCAACACTTTGAAAGAGAAATTGATCACTGCTCCAGTTCTGACTCCACCTGATGAAACCAAGCCGTACGAGGTCTTTTGTGACGCCTCTCTCCAAGGTCTCGGTGCTGTACTGATGCAAGAGAAGAAAGTTGTTGCTTATACCTCTCGCCAGTTGAAACCTAATGAGAAGAACTACCCCACTCATGATCTCGAGTTGGCGGCAGTTGTACACGCTTTGTTGACTTGGAGACATCTTCTATTGGGAAGGAAAGTGGATATTTTCACTGATCATAAGAGTCTCAAGTACATCTTCACTCAGCCTAATCTCAACCTCAGGCAGACTCGATGGGTCGAAATGATTCAAGAGTACAATCCGAGTATCGAGTATACTCCAGGCAAGGCTAATGTGATTGCTGACGCTTTGAGCAGAAAAGCATATTGCAACAGTCTGATTCTCAAGCCTTGTCAACCCGAGCTTTGTGAAGCTTTCCGCAAACTTAATCTGCAAGTTGTTCCTCAAGGTTCCCTCGCCAACCTTCAAGTCTCTCCTACCTTAGAAGACCAGATTCGCCAAGCCCAACTTCTTGATGCTATGGTGAAGAAGGTGAAGATTGGTATTGCAAAGAGTCAGTCCAAGTACAAGTGCTACCGACTTGATGACAAGGACACTCTCTTTTTCGAGGATCGAATTGTTGTGCCCAAAGGTGAACTTCGTAAGGTGATCATGAACGAGGCTCACAACTCTCTCCTCTCCATCCACCCTGGTAGTACGAAGATGTATCAGGACCTCAAGCAAGCTTATTGGTGGACTCGAATGAAGCGCGAGATCGCTCAATTCGTGAACGAATGTGATGTCTGCAGAAGAGTGAAGGCAGAACACCAAAGGCCAGCTGGTCTCCTCCAACCTCTCGCCATTCCAGAATGGAAGTTTGACCACATTGAAATGGACTTCGTGACTGGGTTTCCAAAGTCCAAGCGTGGCAATGATGCTATATTCGTCGTCATCGACAAGCTCACCAAAGTGGCTCATTTTCTGCCTATCAAAGAGTCAATCACTGCAGCTCAATTGGCGGAACTCTATACCTCTCGCATTGTCTCTCTGCACGGTATTCCTCAAGTGATATCTTCAGACCGTGGCAGCATCTTTACCTCCAAGTTTTGGGATTCTTTTCAGAAGGCTATGGGCACCAACATCCGCTTCAGCACAGCTTTCCATCCTCAAACGAGCGGTCAAGTCGAGCGTGTCAACCAAATTCTTGAAGATATGCTCAGGGCTTGTGTGATCTCCTTCGGCATGAAGTGGGAGGATTGTCTTCCTTATGCTGAATTCTCATACAACAACAGCTTTCAAGCAAGTTCGGGCAAGGCCCCCTTCGAAATTCTATATGGCAGGAAGTGCCGTACCCCTCTCAACCGGTCTGAAACCGGTGAACGTCAGCTGCTGGGTAATGACTTAATCACAGAAGCAGAAGAAATGTGCAAAGTCATTCGTGATAACCTCAAAGCAGCCCAGTCCCGCCAGAAGAGCTACTATGATAGTAAGCATCGTGATCTGGTTTTCGAGATTGGAGATCATGTTTACCTCCGCGTCTCTCCCATGAAAGGTACTCGTCGCTTCGGTATCAAAGGGAAGCTTGCCCCTAGATACGTGGGACCTTTCAAGATTGTCAGCAAGAGAGGCGACCTCGCCTACCAACTCGAGCTTCCTTCAAACTTTGCATATGTTCATGACGTGTTCCATGTCTCTCAGCTTCGAAAGTGCTTCAAGACTCCTGACCGCACCGTCAACTTCGAGGACATTGAGCTCCAAGAAGATCTCTCCTATCGTGAGCACCCAGTTGCTATTCTCGAAGAGACTGAACGCAAGACTCGCAACAAGTCAATCAAATTTCTCAAAGTCAAGTGGTCACACCATTCCGACCGTGAAGCTACCTGGGAACGCGAGGATCACCTCCGTTCTGAGTACCCGGAGTTCTTTCAGTCCTAGATCTCGGGACGAGATCTTTTCGTAGTGGTGGAGTGTTGTAACGCCCCAGATGTAACTTTCCATATTTGTATCCAACTCTTGCCGTCTCCGGCGCCAAGTTATATTTATTTCTCGGGTTTGGGTCTTTGTCTCCGTGTGTTGTTTTTCTTTTCGTGCATCTCTTATCATGTCATCACGTGCATTGCATTTGCATACATGTTCATCTCATGCATTCGATCATTTTCCCCGTTGTCCGTTTTGCATTCCGGCGCTTCGTTCTCCTCCGGTGGTCATTTCTACCTTTCTTTCTTGTGTGGGGTTTAAACATTTCCGGATTGGACCGAGTCTTGCCAAGCGGCCTTGGTTTACTACCGGTAGACCGCCTGTCAAGTTTCGGGTCATTTGGACTTCGTTTGATACCCCAACGGTTAACCGAGGGACCGAAAAGACCTCGTGTGTGTTGCAGCCCAACACCCCCCAAATTTGGCCCAAAACCCACCAAACTCTGCTCCATGTCCTAGAGCGTTCGATCACGATCGTGTGGGCGAAAACCGCACCTCATTTGGACTCTCCTAGCTCCCTCTATGCCTATATATACACCCCTCCGTTTTCGGATCTCTCCCTCTCCCCGAAACCCTAAAAAAAAAGAGAATCTCCTTCCTCCGCCGCCGACGGACGTGTCCGGCCCGCGCCGGACAGCGTCCGCTCCACCCCGCCGCCCGCCGCAGCCATCGCCGTGCCGCCACGTGGGCGCGCCCACATCGCCGCGCCCGCCGGCCCGCAGGCCCACGCGGGGCCCTCCCCAGCCCGCGTCATCGCCCCGCCGCCTCACGCCCGCAGCCGCCGCCATCCTCCTCGCGGCCGGCCACCCGGGGCACCGGCGCCGCCGCTCGCCATCGTCGCCGGCCCGCTCCTCGAGCCGCGGCCCCGCCATCCGCCGGCGCGCCCGCCGCCGCCGAACCTCGCCGTGGCCACCACCGGGCCCCGCCGCCCTCGTCCGTCTCCTCCGGCGGCCGGGTCGGGCTCCGGCGAGCCTCCCCACGCCCCTGCGGTCCTCCTCCGGCGAGCTCCAACTCCGGTGAACAGTGCCCCGCGGTCAACCTCGAAGTCCGTGCCCGCGAGATCCCGATCTGGATCTCAGATCCGAAACCCTAGGGTTGACTTTTGCCTCTCTCCGTTAATTTTTATGCATTCTTTGTCTGCGCGTATCTCCGCAACCGTAGATCCGTTTTAGGCGTATGATATGTCAAAATCTTCGTCTCGACATGTACATCATTTCGTTCCATTGCATCATTTGCATTTGAGGTCATCTTGATACCCAAAATGCTGGTAGAAGGAGGCTCCGTGAGTTAAACTGCAGATCCGTTAGTTCATCATGCACTTTTGTCATTTTTGCTATAATTAATTCGTGCATGATATGCCTATGCCCCTTTGGGATGATTTGTGAAGCATTTTGTCTTCTTTCCAGAGGTGCTACCCATGCATTTTTAGGATGTGTGTGTTGTCTTGTGCAAGCTTGCGAAGTAGGGTACCTGAGAATGCAGATTTCAGGGACTTAGTGATTTTCACTAAGTCTGGGATATTTTAGTTCATGATGCTATATGTCCAGCTTGTTTCCTAGTGATCCGTGCCTCTTTTGAGGATGATCAGTAAGGGAGTTTTGATATTTAAGTTATGCTCTATCCATCCATGTCTTTGTTTGCATTTGTGGAGTGCTCTAGGTTGACTCAATCGAGCTCAACTTTTGCTTCGTTATTAATCTGGGCAGATCGTTAACTTGTTTGCGATTTCGTCGATGCTACCGTTAGTGTTCCATGCATGCTATGCCTTCGTTCTTGCCATGTGTAGCTAGCGCTTTGTGTCTTCTTGCCGGTTATATGCTTTACTTGCCATGACTTGCACCGTAGTGAGTGCATCGAGCTCGTTTACATGCCTTCGTGAGTTAGATTTCAGCATGTCTCAGTTTTCACTAAGTCTGAAAACTGATTGTGTTCGAGCGATGTTCGTGAGCTCGGTAGAGTATTTTGTGAACCCTTTTGGCCCCAGGTCACTTTGGGTGTTTTATTAAGCTTGTTGAGTAGGTCCATGCCATGTTCTTACTTGTCATGTTCAGGTTTCCTATCATGTTGTTTTGCTGCTCCGAAGAGAGCTTCGTGATCTGAAATTTCAGACTAGTGTTAATTTCACTAAGTCTGAGATCTGTTTTGCATTTGCGTTTTAGCCATGCTTGTTTGAACCTCTTAATGGATGAATTTGCCTGTGGCTCAGTGCTAGTGTTTTGTCGACCATCTTGTGTACTTCGCTGCCATGTATTTTGTTTTCATGTTTGGTGGCTGTAGCATGCTCATTTCGTTGCATTTAGATGCCTACTTGCTGTTAATCGCAGACCGGTGTCGTATCTTAAAACGCTTGCCATTTCCGAACCGTAGCTCCGATTCCTATGATCTTTATATCGTTTTCGAGCGATTTCATCCCCTCTATCCAGTGGCACACTTGGTTTTCCAAGTTGATGCCAGGTTCATGCTTTTCCTGTCATATCTTGCATTTTGCATCCCGCATTGCATCCCGCATAGCATATCGTCATTTCATCATATTGCTTGGTCTTGCCCGTGGTTGATTGTATCCTTGTTGCTTGTTTGTCTTGTTGGGTAGAGCCGGGAGACGAGTTCGCTACCGAGGAGCCCGTTGAGTTTGCTTGTGAGGATCCAGTCAACTCTGACAACTGTGCAGGCAAGATGATCATACCCTCGAAATCACTACTATCTTTGCTATGCTAGTTTGCTCGCTCTTTTGCTTTGCCAATGCTACGATGCCTACCTTTTGCTTGTCAGCCTCCCAATTGCCATGTTAAACCTCTAACCCACCATTGTCCTAGCAAACCGTTGATTGGCTATGTTACCGCTTTGCTCAGCCCTTCTTATAGCGTTGTTAGTTGCAGGTGAAGATTGGAGCCGTTCCTTGTTGGAACATTTATATTCTTGTTGGGATATCATTATATTGCTATGTTATCTTAATGCATCTATATACTTGGTAAAGGGTGGAAGGCTGGGCCTCTCGCCTAGTGTTTTGTTCCACTCTTGCCGCCCTAGTTTCCGTCATACCGGTGTTATGTTCCCGGATTGTGCGTCCCTTACGCGGTTGGGCTATAATGGGAACCCCTTGATAGTTCGCCTTGATTAAAGCTTTTCCAGCAATGCCCAACATTGGTCTTACCATTTGCCACCTAGCCCCTTTTCCCTTGGGTTTCCGGAGCCCGAGGGTCATCTTATTTTAGCCCCCCACGGGCCAGTGCTCCTCTGAGTGTTGGTCCGAACTAGAGCCCTGTGCAGCGCCACCTCGGGGAAACTCAAGGTTTGGTTTTAGTTGTACGGATTGCTCATCTGAGTGTGCCCTGAGAAAGAGATATGTGCAGCTCCTATCGGGATTTGTCGGCACATTTGGGCGGTGTTGCTGGACTTGTTTTAACCTGTCGAATCATCTTGTTGTACCGAGATACCGAGTCTGATCGGTGTGTCTTGGGTGGAGGTCTATTCCTTCGTTGACCGTGAGAGCTTGTTATGGGCTAAGTTGGGACCCCCTGCAGGGATTGATCTTTCGAAAGCCGTGCCCGCGGTTATGGGCAGATGGGAATTTGTTAATGTCCGGTTGTAGATGACTTGAACTAAACTTAATTAAAATGAATCAACCGTGTGTGTTACCGTGATGGCCCCTTCTCGGCGGAGTCCGGGAAGTGGACACGGTGTTGGAGTTATGCTTGCGCAGGATGTTCCTTTAGCTTCTCGCTCGTGCTTCGCCTTCTCTTCTCGCTCTCCTTTTGCGTATAAGTTAGCCACCTCATATGCTAGTCGCTTGCTGCAGCTCCACATATATTTGCCTTATCCATTCCTATGAACTTAAATAGTCTTGATCGCGTGGGTGTGAGATTGCTGAGTCCCTGTGGCTCACAGATACTACTACTCCAGATGCAGGTCCAGGTGTTTCCGCTCCAGTTGACGATTACGAGCTCAGGTGGGAGTTCGACGAGGACTCTCAGCGTTACTACGTGTCCTTTCCAGATGATCAGTAGTGGTGCCTAGTTGGGGTTATCGATTCAGGACCTTGTCGCATGTTGGGGGTCTTTTCTATTTTGGCGCCGTAGTCGGGCCATGAGTGTTTGTTTGATGGATGTTATTTATGTACTCTGATGTGACGTGGCGAGTGTAAGCCAACTATGTTATCTCCCCCTTTTATTATGTATTACATGGGATGTTGTAATGATTGCCTGACTTGCGACATTGCTTTCAATGCGGTTATGCCTCTAAGTCGTGCCTCGACACGTGGGAGCTATAGCCGCATCGAGGGCGTTACAGGGGTGCCTAGGGCTTGGGAGGGGCGAGGCCACGGTGGTCGACGTGAGAGGGAGGGGGAGGAGATAGCGATGAACATGAGCATTCTTCCGAATGTCGTGGGAGGCGCAGTATTTATAGTGAGCAATGGCACACCTATGTAAGATATGTTGCGTGATTAACATAACAGCTATGTGGGCGTATTTGTTGGAGTAAATTATGGGGAAGGGAAGGGGTGGATATATTGCTGGTCACAACGGACTGGATGAGCGCAGGGAAAGGAGAGTCTCATGCATGCACATTTTTTTCCACACGGGGTGGAATGGTGGGACTGCCGAAGGGAGAAGGAGAGTCAAGCAGGCAGATTTTTTTCACACATGGAGAGGAAAAGATTTGGAGACGAACGGGATTCCTGCAGGTATGGGGAACGGTGCATAATAAGTCATCTTGCATGCCAGGCTAGGTATAGTCTCAAGTCATTAAAAACGTACATGCCCCACACATGTTTAGATTTCAAGGTGCACTAAATTATTGCATGCGATGATTAAGGCTGGCCATAGTGCTGGTATCATGCATACGGGAATAGCAAACATGCTGATGTGGCAAAGAATTAAAGAAGAGAGGGGGGTTAGACTAATATAGGTAGATACCATATCATGTTAAATATTATGCTACTTTGTGTCATGCATGGCACTATAAAGGTAGTCCTGTATCATACACTAGTATCATGCACATGATACTAGTATATGATAGTACTTTCCACTATGATTAGCCTAAAGAGAATATTAACTAATGCATGTAAAAATATGTGTCATTTACTAGTGTTCATGCATGCATGCAATGCGATAATGCATTGGTAAGCAATTTTTTTTTGAAGAACGAGAGCATTAATTGAGTACTTTTGCAGACTACAAAAACTATTCCACCGCCTCTATCTTGGTAAGAGTAGGTGAAATTTTTGAATCGAGCCCTTTAAACTAGAAGGGAGGTAGTAGTACTCCCTCAATTTTTATTTAGTCCGCGTATTAGCTTTGGTAAAAGTCAAGCTTTATAAACTTTGACCAAGTTTATAAAAAATATTAACATAATAATAATTAGATTTATTATTGAATGTACTTTCACATCATATAGATTTCTTAAATGTTTATATTATTTTTTATAAACTTGGTCAAACTTTATGAAATTTGACTTCAGTCAACTCTAATCTGTAGAGTAAATAAAAACGGAGGGAGTACTCTAATAGCTAACCTTGTTGTGATGACTAGATAGGACATGGCACGCACCTGGACGGAGGAACTAGTCTACATTGTGCATATAAGTTTTGTCTGAAGTCAATGTACTTCAACTTTGATCAAACTTATAGAAAAATGTATCCACATTCACAATGTCAAATCAATATTTTTATACTCATTATGAAATGTTGTTTCATAAAATATATTTGGTATTGTAGATATTGATATTTTTAGTATAAATTTGGTCAAAACTTTGCAAATTTTGACTTGACACGAATCTTACGTGGAGTAAAAAGGCCAGAGGGAGTATCATGCATGCGGAGTAGGGAAAAAATTGCTCATTCATAGCCGTCCGAAGTCTCAAAGGGCGCGACCGCGCGAGGGAGGCGAAGGTCGTGGGAGGCGCGATGGTTAACGGAATTAAGTGAAGTTACATGCATGCGTCGGCATGGCATTCGAACACGTAGAAGTTATACCGGCGGGCCTACGATATGGG
The DNA here is from genome assembly GCF_018294505.1 of Triticum aestivum. NCBI lineage: Eukaryota > Viridiplantae > Streptophyta > Magnoliopsida > Poales > Poaceae > Triticum > Triticum aestivum. Next base: position 326,985,422 of record NC_057795.1, on the reverse strand, counting down.
TCTAGTAGACATGACATCTAGTGGGTCCTGCATAGTACTCGAGAACTCTTTTGGGGCATGCAACCATTTATCCACCGGGCAAGCCACCACCCCACACCGTTCGCACGGCCTACTCGTCCACATTTTCTACCTTACAATAGTTCGCTCCCGGTCGTCCCGTCCTTTCACATTACACCAGTTCAACTTCTCCTAACCCGCCTCCAAAATCCATGGCCTTCCAAATCTCTATGATCGCCACTGAGTACCAGGTTAGAACCACCACCGGCGATGAGTTCATCATCATCTACACCCGTAGATCCGCGACGATGGAAGCATGCCTTGCTCGCTTCCTACGCATGTTCAATAGTTCAAAGGATGAGTGGGTCGCTCGGCTAGATGTAGAGTACACCACAGTCCTGGAAAGCAAGAAGCTTCTAAAGGAGGTGGAGAAGAAGAAGCCCGCCGTGATCTAGGTTTGCGTACATAACGTGTGCTTGGTCTACCACATATTCCATGCCGACATTAGGTGCCAGGAATTTGATTTCTTCCTCAAGGACAAAAAAAGTGAAATTCATTACTATAGACTTTACGAACGACAGGAGAGTCCTAGGTCGGATAGGCCTCGTTGTAGGCCAACCCTTCGATCTCCAGAAGGCAAGCATGGTGTCCTCCTCTCATCCTTCAATGCTGATGCTAGCACCAGCCATGATTGATCCTTTGTATGCTCAACTGAAGAAACCTCACCCGGAGTTTCAACGTGCATGGCAGTCAAAGACAATAGATGAAGATCACATCATGTACGCAGCAACGGATGCCTACCATTGTTTAAATATCTACAAGGGTTGGATGAAGTAGCAGAGCCCAGTGTCCGGTTCAAGCAAAGAAGTGTCAATGAAGACGAAGAGGAAGAGGGACGAGGATGAAGTCGAGGACATGGACTCGGACTCCGAGTAAGGTGGCAGTGTCGTTGCTCATGCTGGTTCTACTTTAGTGTCAAGCGGACTAGTTGCTTAGTTTTATTTCAGAGGTGTGTTGTGTTGAGCCCCCAGCAGAACTATGTTTATGTTCTTTCTTGTTAATTGAACTCTTTAGTACGTACAGTAGTACTAGTATGTCTTACTACTATTCTTCTTGTAGTTGGTACTGCTCATATCTTCACGTCCCTATTGTACTTAATATGTACTAGTAGTATAATTTGGGTCAGTCGATTTGTGAAAGAAGTTCGACGGAGCGAAGGAACAAGATGGCAGAGAAGCTACCCCAGTATCTCTATTAGAGTGGCAGGGTGCCCATGATCTATCTTATGAGTATTGGGTGTGGAATGCAGTTTGCCGGAAAAAATGGATCGTGCCCAGGGTTAAACGAATGGCGGTGGTGGGGGAGCATGGCAGTGGCAGGCGGTTCAGGGGAGGGATGGGCGGCGGCGGCAGGTGGTTAGGCCTGTGGCGGGCTAGCGGCTCGATGCCTGAGAGAGAAGATGAATAGTGCATCAATTTCGGAGGTTGAAGAAGCCCTTTTGGCCATCCATGTTGCATCCAACGGCTCATAAGAGTCGACTGACCCAAATTGTTCCTTCAGATTGCAGGATCCACATGGCATTCAAGGTATCGAAGGTAGACTCCATGTCCGCACCCGGTTTGCGGGCTCAGCGCGGGCGTGACCAGCTTCCGCCATGACAGCCACCATACGCGCCTCCTCCGTGCAGGCAAAGACAACAATAACACACTAGCTCCTCCTCACCGGCGTTAAGCCAGATCTAGGCCCATTTGCGGCCCGAAGCCAGATCTGGCCCATTAATTGTTCACCGAATATTCTGGCCCAACTACAGCCCAGTGACTTTCGACCTGTTAGAGGCCTGATGTAGACATGGGCCCATTTCAGCCCGGTGTGACTTTCGGCCTGGGAATGGCCCGTGCTGCCCATGGGCCATATATGGTCCGACGGGACATTGGGCCCACTAACGACCCGTGCTAAAGGTGGCAACAGTTAAGCCCAACGTGACTTTGGGCCTGTTAAAGGCCTATCGCGTAATTCGGCCCGCTGATGCATGTACTAAGCTTTCGGCCTCTTAAAGGCCCATGATATCAGTGGGCCAACTAAGGCCCGAGATATGTTTCGGCCTAGTAACGGCCCGTGAGCTAACTGGGCCCATAACAGCCTGGTCTACATTTCGGCCTGCTAAAGGCCCGTTGACGACTAGTGAAAATTGAGGCCCAACACGCATTTTGGCCTGCTAAAGGCCCGTGGTTTCATCTCGGCCGTAACAGGCCAGTACAATATTCAGCCTGTTAATGGCCCAATGCTACCTGGGCCAAACTAAGCGCTGGGTCGACAAAAGGCCCAACTAAAATATAGGCCGGTGTAAGTTTGGGCCTGGCGCAATGTGTGAAGGCCCTAATCATTCGGGCCCAAGAGACGCAGGCTGGCCCAATTGTGGCCTACTAAAAACCTGGCCCGTTATTGAATGTTTCGGCCCGGTCGACTACATCTGATTTTTTTCAGATAGCGAATGATGGCAGTAACTATTAGGAATTAAGAACAAACCTACTCTATACAATAAAGAAATTACGGCATAGTAACTAAGAATAAACCTACACTATACAATAAAGGATTTAAGGTATATTACATCCACTGGGCATCGAAGTTCGCCACCAGTGATCATAAAGCACAACAAAGAAGCAGATTACAAAAACTGGGCACCATTGCAGCGTAACAAAATAATACTGAACTGAGACCACTTCCAAGACAGTTCAAGAAAGGTTAGCCTTGCGGGGGAACTGCTGCGCAAGCTGCTGAGCAAGGCTGTGAGACCGGCCTAGCATGTTGGTCATAGCTTCCAGGTGTAGCTGTTCAGCGATGAGGTTCTCATTGGTGTTCTCTGCAATCTTTCTTAGAGATAGGACTTCAAGTCGAAGTTGAGTTGCAGAATGCCTTTCTGCTAGAACTTGGGACTGAAGAAGTCGAACTGATTCAAACAACGAATTTTGTGAGCTTGTCTGACTGTTAGTCTCAGGTAACTTGAACACTGCATCAAGACAAGACTTTGGGGTTGACTCGCTATCTTCAAGATGTTTTGCCTTCTTTGCTGCAATATATGTTGGGTTTGTCTCACAACCTTCAGCAGACTTGTGCATGCCATCAGGCATATCACCCTGAAACAAAGCAGAGAGATGACAGGTTTTGCACGTGTATAAACAAAGATGATAACTATACTGTCAATTCCATCCAATTTCAAATTAGAAAATAAAGAGTAAGTTCAAAATATCAATAGCATAATTTGGCATTTTTCATAATGCGGGGAGCTTCACCACACTACTGGATTACCATGTCAACATAACAAGCATAGATGAAGGGCAAAGAAAATCATTGTATCTATTTTGGATAATGTGCATGGCATGTTGTTCATATCATCAGCCACATCAGTAAGATAAAACACGAGATGACAAGGTGCAAACGTGGGCTGCTTCACCACACACTGGATTATAGATCCACAAAACCAAGCATACATATAGGGAGTATTAAGTAATGTGCATGGTGTGAATAAGAAATTTGGTTTTACAAGTAAAACTTAGAACTTACGGTTCTTACAAACATGCATTTTGGTAGAAACAACAAACTAAACAGCAGTAAACGATAGGGAGTATGAGCAAATTAAACAGCAGTTGAGGATAAAGGCTTTAGAAGGACTGACTTACATTAACAGTTAACACCGGCTTTATAATGCCCTTCTCCATGTCAAGGGAAGAATAACTCAAGAATTTCAGCACAGAATCTTCTTCATAAGCATTGCCTGTACTCTACATTTTGTAGAGAGTAATTATAGATATGATAATACTGGAAGGGATAGAGGATAATGAAGATAAGATGCAGATTGATGCTACATAATCAACTACCAATCCCTGGAAGTACAAGCATTACAGGACAAAATGTACTAAAAAGAGCAATGGGCTACACTTCTTCACTGGCACTGTCTGTGTATTCTACTTGTTGGTAAGATTAAATATAGATCTGATCTTTTTTAGTAAATGGTGGGCGAGGGAGATAAGATGCAGAATGCTACAAAATGAACCAATCCCTCTTCCCATAATACAAGAATGTTTTGAACACTGGTGTACTGTACAAAACGTTCTTATATTATGGGACGGAGGGAGTAGCTATTAATGTAAGTACAGTGATAGACTACGTTCAGTCCTTACAAGAGGACTGCAGAGCTAAACCTCTTCAAAAGCATTGGGTTGATTCTAAATTTGTGTAAGAGTCCATACAGATCTTATAATGTCCACCAAATGGACGATTACGAGGCTAACATGTGCAGTGATGCTACATAATCAAACAGCTATGAAAGTAAGTATGGTCATATAGGGCAAGAGGTACTCACAAGAGCAAAGCAGTGTGCAGTATAGTTGCGAGATTCTGTGGTCCCTTGAGAACGAATGTTCTTCTGCTAACAGTTTTCGTACAAGTGAGACATTAAGGCAAATGCAGAAATGTAGTTCAAATTGTGATGTGATATCATAGACAGTACCTTACGCTGCAGCCGAGACCAATGTGTAACAAGATTATTCCAGTCACCGTTGGATAAATGTAGCACCGGAGACTTTACAGAAATTTCGTTCAGAGGCTTGCCATCGAAGTGCGCTTGCCTCGGGTAGGAACAATACTTCATCAACGAGTGCTTGAAAAGCGCAACCAACTCTTGCTCGTCATCACAATCCAGTTTGCTCCTCGCCTATTTAAAAGAATGAAATCTTGTGTCTTCTGTCAGCAGAAACATATGCAGTAATGACCATGAATAACATTAGTACATTACTTACGCGTAAGTTGCGGAGGAAGACTGGAAATTGTTCTGTGTCTGCGGTATAATCTTTCCATGAAGAAAAGATGCGCACAAAGTTCCTGACAACAACATAAGCTTCGTCTTCTAAACTGGGAAGAAATGGAACAGGGGTCCTATTTGCTGCAATTGGGGCTCTCTCTGGTTCGAAAAGGGATTTGGCAACTGGATTTGGTGTACTCTTTGCTGGAATGGGGGTTTTGCGTCGTACAGCTGGTGCTATGTCAACTAGCATAATCATACTGTTTTCTGCAGTTGGGGTCTGCTGAGTTGGGGCATCAGAAATGACCAGTGTAGTAGGGCTAGAGTGTGCTAGAGTTGGGGTATTTTGTGGGTCAGGTGATATTGCAACTACACCTAATGGGCTATTTGATTTATTAGGTGCCACTACCTTTTCCAAATACTTTGCTTGTGCTCCTCCAGGATCAGCAATCGCCTTCTTCCTTTTGAACGTCTGATACACAAGAACAACATTTGAATGGATGAATATGGTATGATGACAGATGGAATATGTACTGAAAATGGATAGGCAGGGCGTATTCACATACACGATGTGTAAACTAAGCTAATGGCAGTTCAACAAAGTAGAAGCAATGCAAAGCATCAGTTGCAAGATATGTGCGAGCAATGTAACCTTGGAAAGTTAGAGCAAGTACCTTGATGGGTGAATAAGATAGGGCATCTTCCTTTGACTCCTCCACTAGGGAGCTACATTGACTTAGGTCTCCCTCTAGCTCAGAATCACTGTTAGGATCATATTCTGAGCATGAATCTGTAGGTGGAGAGCGTTTGCATTGCATTGCATCCAGACGTGATTTCAGTCCCTTAATGCCAAGTTTGACAGCCATGCCATTGTTCTGCTTTATTCTTTTCATGCGTGCAAGCTCATAATCATTATGATGCTGTTCAGAATCTGAGATTCATGAAAACATAAAAAGTAGTCAGATTATCTATGGAATACATTGCACAGATTCAACTTGGAGAGTGTCTCCCTATAAACCCCTGCATATGCAAAGTTCACCTCCCCAACCGTGCTGACCAGACCACACAGAGAAATACAAACCCCTTATGTCTCTATAACAGGCAGGCACACATTTCAAAACTGAAGTAGGAACATTAGAATCATATGAAATTCGTATTTGAACAAATAAACTAAGCAATTATGAGTGGCGTAATGTTTAGCTTCGAAGGTGGAGTGTTGGTAGTGCGACACAAAGCAAGTAGGCAGATTGTATTCCATGTAAAAGATCGAAACCTATGTATAAGCTGGAAATGACACTTTCTTTCTATACAATGCAATGTTCGTTACCCACACATGATGGAAGAGATCACATAGAGAAATATTATTCACTTAGGTCTACGGTTCCAGTATTTAGAAACAGGGTGGTCCACCCTAAAAGAATATTGACAACAAATATGACAAGGCAAGCATAGATGTAGTGAATCAATCATTTACTTGTGAGCTTATTAGGACAATTATGCAGAATTGTAACTGCAGTAAGAGACCGTCCAAAATCTGAATGAAGAAGTTTGTCTAGCACTTATTGTTTGCAACTAATCGACGTGAATAATTGGATATTATATCGAATCAGTAAGAAAGACAAGTGAAATTGTCAACAAACCTGGCTTGCAGTAGTAATTTGGGTCAATGTCACTACGACCAACAATCCAAAATGACTAGTTTCTGTTCCGAGGGCCAGAATTTTGAAAACCCTGTGAACTTTAGAGGTACTAAAGATTACCGAAATACATCTGAACCATTAAGTGTAGGTAGCACTGAGCACACAACAAACCCTAATGACAGTCCTGCCTAATGAGTAATGAATCAATTAGAAAATGGGTGATGAGGAGTGGTTGATGAGTGTTGAGGACGTATCTCAGGATAAATCGGGTTGGCTTGGTGGGTGATGCATGCCTGAGCCCTGAACGGACTGGGAAGGTAGGCACGGCGGCGCGCCTGAGCAGCGGTGACGCTGTTGGGCGAGCGGCTCCTGGCCTCCTGTTAGTCTAGCGTCTCCTCCTAGAGTCATGTCGTCCGGGGACGGCAAGTCGCCGGCGAGGTAGGCGGCTGGGGGCGAGTAGAGATCGGAAGCGCATAGCAGAACAGAGGGGAATCGGGGCCTGGGACGACCCAAAATCCCAGGGTGGGCCGGCCCACCGTGGGCACCCTATAGAGATACACACCCGAGTGGCGAACATGCATTTTCGAAACTAATTTAGGAACATTTAGCTAACCAATTAAACAACTTTGTTTTATAATATCATATTCGTATTTGAACATCTAAGCTTGTTTAGCTTGATGCGTGGAGCAGTGTTATTATGACACGAAGCACGTATTCTGATTGTATAGTGATCATAAAAGGGGGAAACTCTAAGCATATTTTTTTTAGCAAAAGAGGGTTTCGCCTCAGATTTCTATTAAAGAAACCACCACGGAACCAACATGATCAATTAAACCCTAAGCATGATCAATTAAACCATATTATGGCTGTGCCATGGTAGAATTGAAGCTGCAAACCGGAGAAATGATATTTAGCATCCATTGTTTGCTTCGAACTAAGAACTAAATTCTAAGAGCCGAAAAGAAAGTAGAGTAACCAAGTTAAGATCTATTTTCTGGTTGAGATCAAAAAGTTGAGGAGATATGAAGTACCACCTCTCTTGCGGCGCCGTGTAGGCATTGGGGGTGCGATGGCTGTCGGTGGCGTTGAAGCAGATCTGCAACGGTAGACGGGTGCATCGGGGGATAAGTCCCGTTGCGGTGGAAGAGAAGGTCGTGTGAGCGGCCCCGGCAAAGAGGACGACGGCGCCGATGAAGCAAGAGGACGCGATGCAAGGCTATTGGTCCGTCGCCGTGGATGAGAAACGTCCATCTCTAGCAGTGGATGACGCGTTCTTGGTAGGCGCTCCGGCATGGTGGAGGACAGTGGCGATGGATGTAGTGGAGGATGGCGGCGATGGATGGGGTGGCGGACAGAGGCTGGTGTGGGGATGGGGTGTTCTAGCGTGGACGGTGTATGAATGGGAAAATGGATGGAGAGGTACGGGGAACTATGTTTTTGGGACGCGCCTGTCTGAAATATGGGAAAGTTACGAACTTAGCCCCCGTTTAAAATTTGGACGTCTCATCGGTTGGGGATAGGACGGTAATCTCGCATCTCGCCAATATTTGCCCAGAGCAATTTCGGGCGAGGAGAGGGTGGTTGGCGCCCATGGTTGGCGCCCACGGTGCATGAACATGGCTGACAGGTAGGGCGGTTGTGTCACGTCTGAGTGAAGTTACAAACCTGTCCCTATTGAAAATATTTGCCTGCATCAATTTCGGCCGAGTTGAGTTTGTTTTGCCGCCCACCGTGTATGAATGGGAATGGAGGGAGAAACAGAGGTCTTTCGGACGAGCTTGAATCAAATGTGTTTTGCCGCCCATGTTTGACGCCCACCGTGTCGGAATGGCTCAGAGGCGGTCGTGTCATGTCTAATTGAAGTTACTAACCTACCCCTATTTAGAGCAGTGGAAATCGGGCCGATGGATTGTCCGTGTAATGGGTAGACAGTAATTTCCATCTCCCAAACACTTGGCTTCGGGCAGCCGACATGGGAGTGGACATTTTGCTGCTTCTTTCGAATTTTGGGACAATAAGCATCCACGTTTACCCTGGCAACTAAACTCGAATCCATTTTGTATTCCTATATGAATCTTTATAAATCATTCTGTGTGTTTTTATATATCTTCAAAAGGACAACAAAGATGTATTCCACTGTCATATATGAATATGGTTTACAAGTGCCGATACTCAAATTCAGAAACTAGTATCCAGTTTAAGGTGAATTTGAATATTTGGAACACTTCATGTCCAACTCAAATGTCACACGCAACATAATGTGTACTCCCATTTAGATATGTACACAAGCGATGTATCAAGATTCAAATACCAAGTCAATCAACCAAGAATGTACAGAACTAACAGACATATAAACACTTATAGAGTATATGGATCAATAATATCAACTAACATACATAAGCCAGGCCGCTGTACTTTTTTTTGGCTACAACAGCATCTTTTTTTAGCTAGCATCTTGGCCCTTTCCGATGCGTGCCACTTATGGTCCATCTATACTACTACTATTGCTGAATGCAAATTCAGCCCGATTGGCATATTTGTAGGTCTAGCACAGAAATCCAAATGAAATGTCTCCAAGTCTTATCAATTAATACAGACTTGTGCTCAAATAAAATTACAAACCAAAAAACAACAAAAAACAATTATTACATGATCTCTAAAACAAATGGTTTGATTGATTACATGAACAGACAACACAAAGGTTATTCAACTATGGAAAGAACATTTCACCTATGATTTACCAAGTAGGAATTTAATTTCCTTTTTTCCTTCAGGACCTTAACAATCTGGTCAGTCTCAGCTGCTTCATTTTGAAATCCACCAAATATTTAATGGTTGTCTTGAGTACTGCTTGTGATTGTGCTGTTTGCTTCCTCAACATGTCAACTTCATCTCTAAGTGCAGAAGCAGAATCTCTTTCTACCACTAGTTTAGCCTCTAGAGCATCAGCAATTGGCAATTCATAATGCACGATTGGGCCGGTGCCACTGCTGTGGGATGACGCAACGTCCATGGGGACCTCGCTCTTTGATCTTGGGCTAACCTGTTTTGCCATTAAAGTTCCGATTGTATTCAGAAAAGTTGAAGTTAGCAAAACATCTCAACTGGGAGTTATAACAGCAAACCAGTTAAACAAACAAGGAATTAAAGAGTTTCAATTGGATGCTGAAAAGTACTCCCTCCATCCCATAATGTAAGACGTTTTTTAACACTATGCTAGTGTCAAAAAACGTCCTATATTATGGGACGGAGGGAGTAGTTATTAACATCATTGTAACCCGCTGTTGCAGCAGCAAAGCAGTTAAACAAACAAGTAGATATTTAAGTTAAGGCAAATAGGTAAATCTTAACAGTAAGTATCAAACACATAGATAGGCGCAGTCTACAATATGATTAACAGGCTGTGCCATTATGTAATCAATAGCAAACTAAATTAAGCCAAGCAACGTAATTGAACAATTTTGCAATAAGTGGCTAACTAAAATTCTGAGAAGCAGGTAACTGAACTTACACTAGCTCTTTGTACAGGCACACTGCAACTTCTTTTTCGCTTACAAGGTTGTACAAAGGAGTCCATGGCATCAATTGCTTGGATACGCAGTCCCAATACTTCTTTCTTCCCACACTGCATGGGTAAGTCGAATGGTTAATCTGGTAAGATGGTGCGTCCTTGATATGTTATATGAGGACGTGTAGTCAGACTAGTTGTAGCCAAACACATCACACTGGCTTTTACTGTATATTTCATGCGATTACTTTTGGCATATCAAGATCTAAGCAATCTACAATAGGATGAAAAGACTGACATCCTTCACATTATTGGCGAACTCAGTTCATAGAAACAAGCAATTCAACCATTCTGTGGGTAAATCAAAAGCGTCACTGGAATATTTTTCACTATCCAATCATACACGCAAAAAGGGGCGACGCCACCATAGGGGCTGGTATGGGCGGCCGCATCAGGTGGCTGGAAAGTGTGCACCTCGTTTGAGTCGTCCAGGTTGGCCCACGCTAGTTTTGTTCGTCCCAACGCACGAGCAGGCAATGTAAAAAATGAAGAAAAATGTTTCAATTTGGATGGGCCAATAACATAAGTGCAAGGCAGGCCCTATAGCAGGCTCGCGGCCCAAATGAGCACCTCCCATATTGATCGACAGCAGGAAAAATCCCAATTCATTCGCTCCAGCCTCCAGTCTGGTTCGCTCCTAACCTAGCCGCCGCTGGACAGACCGACACAACACTTCCTCGTGCCCTCGTTGGAGGGCGGTCGCCAGGCTTCAAGCGAACGGAAGGACAAGAAGATGAAGATCCAACCCTGGGTGTAGCCTGCGTGGGAGGCAGCGGCGGCAGCACGGGCATGGCATGGAGCTTGCGCAAATGGACAGTCGCAACTTGCAAGAGTAGCATGCGCAATGAGCAGGTACATCACATCCCTGATTATATCTAATTCAACTCTTCAATTTCTGGCCAATAGTTAAACCTGACGATGTTGTAAAACTGCTTGTATGTAGGGAATCTATGAAAAAATGAAACCAATTTCTACTTATTTTATAACTCCCCCAATCAATACTGAACTGACTGAATCTGATGTATCTAATAAAGTTTCCGGTGCAAACATACAAGCTCATGTTGTTCTTGAGCCTGAAGTGTCTAATGAACAGACTGCTAATGAAGGATTTGATGCAAACATTTTACATGCTCCTGGTGATGAACATATAGTGTCTAATGTGGGATCTAATGCAAGCATTTTGCAAGCTCATTGAAGGATTTAGTGTCTAATGATGATCTACTATGTTGAGAGAGACAGAGATTTGCAGGCATTGATGACAAGCAAATTATAGTGCATTTTCATAGCTTGAGGAAACGTCGAGGCCATCTACCAGAAAGTCCCCGTATCATGACAACATAGCATAAATACTTTTCTAATCTGTTGTTTGAAACTATTGGCATACTTGTGCAGGATAGATATATTGATATGCAGTTTGCGCACTGGTTATACGTGCAATTACACTTCGATATTTTTAGCCAGAGAACGAATAATTCAAGCAGGTACAGACCATGTTTGTAGTCCTTGTACACCATGTTGCATTTTGTGTTTTTTGGTGCTTGCATCATTTAGTGTTTATAATCTGAACTACTTTGGATCATTAGCTGGTTTTCAAAGTGCATGTAGCTTCACATTTCTCAAGTTATGTTGATTTCCGGAGTGCAAGTGCCTTCGTATTTTTTAAGTTAAATGTTCGCCCCTGGTAACTTGACTTCGTGGATCAGCCACTGCACACAAATCATACACGAATGCCAGTATGAATTAAATGAAATGCAGGGACTTACGCTAGCTCGTTGTATAGGCTCACTACAGCTCTGCTTGCGCTTGGGATGTTCCATGTACAAGTCCATGTTACCACTTGCTTGGATGTGCAGGCCTTGTGCTCCTTGCATCCCCCTCCGCATTTTTGACACGGCGAATGGTTGATCAAATAAGAGGAATCTACCTTGATGTTGTACTGGAGGACGGATACTTACAAGGTTATACGAGTGTGCAGGATGTGTACCAGATCCCGTAGCCCCGTCATGCTTCGCTAAAAAATGGATTTGCTTGTTTCAGATGATATCTCCAGAAGAAATAAGAGTTAAAGTCAGAGTTGCATAGGCGTGTAAGCTAAGAGAGCAGTGAAAGGATATCCAAACATCGCCAGAACAGTGCACAAGGGAGTGATGTGTGGATACCTAGTTCGGGCCGGCGTTTGGGCATGCTCGCCTAGCTAGAGTGCGGGTCACTTCAGAGCCGTTGAGGGTGATGCGCTGGCGTTGGCTGGCCGCGCACAGATGTAGATCTTGAGTGGCAGCGGAGCGCTATGATGTGGTGGACGAGACCGTTGGTGAAGCCCCAACGGCCTCGGGGGGCGGAGGTGCGTTGATGTGCTCGGTGAAGTAGCCCCGATGAGCTGGGAGACGGCGTCGGTGAAGCGCACCTGATGCGGTGGAACTCGGTGTCTGTGAGGCACATCGGTTCCAGCGACCGACGTTGTCAGTGGACCACCCGGTGCGGTGGACGAGGGCGTAGATGAGGTAGCTCCGGTGCGGTGGTGAAGTGCGACCGTCGTCTTCGTCGTCGTCGTCCGGCACAGAGGTGGGGAACGGTGAGGAAAGAGACGAGACGAGGGGCGATTTGAGGGATGGCGGTGAATTAGGGATTTGAGCAATCTGGGTGCGGAAGGGGACGGTGGAGAAGAGAGATTTTGCAGGGCTAGAATTGGGGCCGCTAGATATTTCAATCCGAAACGTGGAAGCGTGAACTTACATTGTCGTCGTCCTTTTTTGGGGGGGAGGGGGGTGGGTGGCTGGGTGCTACGTGTTCGTCCGACACACGCGACCACCCCGACAGGACTATGCTTCGGTGCCTTAAGGCACCTACCTTTGTGTCCATGACATGTGGGCCCAACAGGTGGCTGGCCCACATGTCAGTCACCCAAGGGCAGTTGCCTTTAAGGCACCGAAGCAGCGTCCACCCTGACACGACCCTGGTCTGCCTGGTGCGCCTACATTTGAGAATGCAAACAAATCTTCTTTCATTTGCACACGAATCTGTATGTATTACCATGCCCGTGTTTTCCTTGCAATAATTAGTCATTCGAAACAAGATACTCCATCTGTTCACTTTTGTAAGTCGTTTCAGACAACTTAAAATGAACTGTTTTGCACATTGTCTGAAATGTCTTCAAGGTCTTATAAAAGTGAACAGAGGGAGTACTATAAATTAATTAATGAGGAGTTATTTGAAAAAAAATCGAAACAGTACCCACGCTAACGTGGATTAGAGTGTGTCACATAATTAGTTATTTGAATTAGAGTGTGTGTCACGTAGTTAGTTATTTGAATTAGAGTGCGTGTCACGTAGCGATCTCCGATTCTAACGTGGATTTCGCATTTCACTGTATCCATGCTACTTTTTTAATAAAAATTCATATGTATATGATGAACACCATGGTAGTGAGAAAACTTTTGGATGGATTCAAACATATGACCTACAAATAGCACAACAAATTGAGCCAATGTCAACTTTTCGAAACTTAGTATGGCACGAATTTGAAGTAATTACCCGTATGCCTGGTCCTCAGTTCAAATCTTATAATGTACACCAAATTGAAACATCGATATTAAGTCTCGTACTATGTACATTCAAATGTTGTTTTTAGCCCCCCCCCCCCGCACAAACGCTACATACTTCCTGTATTGGTCAATCTTCCTCTCCTAACCACCTTAGCAAGCTATCGGTTTCCAACACACGTTCATTCTTTCTCTCCATGTTTCGATCTCTAAGTCTCTCAACTACACAACCCCTTTTTCCACTCCTGTTACCAAATGTATTTACCTCACACACCCACCATTGCACCCCATGCCGAGCTCTCTCTCTCTCTCCCCTCTCCCTCTCACCCTCTCGCGCTAAATACATGCATTGCCTATCTAGCCCCCCAACCTCTCGTGCGCACGAACGCACGTTGTATATCTAGGTCACTCCCTCGAGACTGTCTCACTCTTTCTTCCGCACGGCGGGCCACCCTCGCTCAATCTCGCTCTCTTTATCTGAGTCTCGTTTAACCTCGTTTTCTTTCACACACAAATGATATATCTCCCTATTCGTGCATCGATCGACACACTCTATACTCTCTCACGCAGATTGTCTATCTAGGCCAGTCCATCCAAGCCACCGCCACTCTTTCGACCTCATGGTGGGCCACGCTCACTCAATCTCTCTCTATCTCTATCTCTATCTCTCTATCTCTTTGTATGTCTTGATTTACCTCGCTCTTTCTTGGACAAAAACGATATATCACCATGTTTGAGCCCAATTCGACCTATTCACATTGTATACTCTCTCACGCACATCGTCTATCTAGGTCACTCTCTCCAACCCGTCTCACTCTTTCGATCGCAAGGCGACCCTATGTGATCGGTTGACCTTGCTTCCTCCCACGCACAAAATATATCTACACATCTGTGACTGGATCATCTCTCAAGCTCTATCTTACAGCCCTCACCCTTACCAAAAGCTCAATCGGACAATATCACTCCGGAGCATATATATTTGTTCAATGAATGTCGGACCACACTCACTTTGTCTCTCTATCTATATGTCTCTCGATTGACCTCGCTTTCTCATACCGTATCTTCCACGTGTTGAAGCTACTACCTCTCCATCCCTCACAAAGCCGGAGCTATTTACATTGCGAGGGGCACTCCAACCTTGCATTAATTTGTGTAGGCATTTATTCCGGTCGGTTTAGATTATATTTTCGTAGCATTCGGCCCACAACTACTCCAAACGCCATTGCAACCCACGCAACTCCCCTAGTTGATTTCCCTCTGGCTCGGTCATCGCTCTCTCGCACTTCCTTTCTCGCCTTCAACGTCGCACCATGGTATTATTGAAAAAACTATGTTGTTCTCTTTAATTATTATAAATAAGCTACAAAACTACACACCGATAGTCCACTTGGAATGGAACAAATTTCGACCCACAAATTAAAGTGCTACAAACTACACACCGAGTGGCCCACATGTCATGAAACAAATTTGGACCCATATACAAATTAAAAAATAAAGGACGAGGATCGAACATGCGGTCGGGCCTTCAAGCCGCACGTCCATAGGCAACATACGTAGAATAGCAATGTTTGTTGTACCCTCTTTGTTCACATAATGTTTTTATATTACCACAACCTAATTAATGGATAACATGTAATATTATTTTTAGTACTATTCGCCTTCACTTACTGGTGGGTTCCATGTGTGCTCTCTCTCTCCTCCCCTTCTGCGTTTAGACGCACGGGCAAACAGGAAGAACTCGCGGGCGATGTTGCCGTTGACCATATCTGGATGCGTTCACAAGTCATGGCACCAGTTTCACGTACTAGCAGCACTAGTCAGTGTGTACATGCAATGCACATTAATTTGGAAGTATATTAAGTGCATGCGGATATTAACTACTAGGATATTATTTGCGTGTTATCATGTGATTAGCACTATTTTTGGCATGAAATTAACTGCACGCTAAACGTGTTGAGCTCTCGACATTGAAGCAGTCTAGGTCGTTGGATGACAAGGAATACATGTGGCTTGATGACGTTTTATATTTAATTTGATACGACTCTAGCAGAACATTCAATCGATCAAACCTTGCATTTCGTTCAGTCTGACTCTGACTTTAAATTATACGACGATCGACATAAAATAAATGGAAATGATAAACATTCGGATTTTAAGCATGGCGATCGGAACGTTTTTCATGGCAAATTTAGATTACACGGCGGCGGTGGGGGCGTCTCGCGGTGGGAAGCGGCTCCTCTGTCATGCTCTATGTGTCGTTGGGCCACTGACCGACGGCGCCGGTGGCGTCTTGCGCCGTTGTTGGAGTACTCCTGGACGTTGGCCTAGCTTCAAGGAAGGCCAAAATGTTCTGGACTTTGGAGTGAGTCAACTGGCGGGAGGAGGCGACTGGCATTGGTGCAAGGAAGCGGTCGACGGCGGCCGTCCATGCCACTGAGGGGGGCACTGGCACCCGCGCGGGGACAGGCGCTGTCAACGGCGCGACGGGGACATTCGTGTGCACGGGCACCGGCATGGGCGCGCACGTCAGTGCATGCGCAGGCGCATGCGCTGGCAGGTGCACGGGCACTGGCATGGGCGTGCGCGTTAGTGCACGGGCGTGCGCGTCAGTGCACGCGCAGGCGCATGCGCTGGTAGGTGCACGGGCGCGTGAAAGTCGACGGGGACCTCATGGAACGCCGTGGCATCAAGCTCGGCGACAATGTGCGGCTCCCAGCCCATCAATGCCACGGGGATGGGCGTTGGCGCAGTCGGGGCGACGGGAGCCGGAACGGGAGCGGGGAGAGGCGTAGCGTCTTCCCGCAAGTCCAGTTCAAGCTCGTCCCAAAGCGCCTTATGTTCTTGAGACTCCGGCTGGGTGTCTTCCTCATGAAACTGGAACACTAAGGGCAGACCATCATGATGCGGCATGGCTTACGTTTAGGTCAGGCTAGTTGGAGGTAGACGACAGGAGAATCGGAGAGTAAGAGAGAGGATTGTAGCGTTACCGGGTAGTGTGGGTTGATTTTAAATTGCGGCGCCGGTGACATTAAAAGTGGGAGCAGTTGGGACGACGGTGGGCGGCGGAGCCTGGTCAAAGGGCTCGCCTCCCGGTGAGTCTGCACAGCGGTCTGCTCGCACGCCTCCCTGACAGCCGGCGGAGCGGTCTACTCGCACGCCTCCCGTCAACCCACACGCTTGCTGGGACGGCACCTGCCGATGAGAAGCGGGGACTCGTGGCGGCACGTAAACGCCCACGGTTTCAATAGTGAAAGCGTTCGCCTTAATGTGACAGGTCTTTGTTCCAAAATACCTTGGCTCTTCATTTGTGCAACTTGTCATAAGCAGCTTGTCTCGAATTGAAGAAAAAACTTACGAAGTAATATTTGTGCCATATCATGTGACCATGCTCAGTTTCAAGAATTTATGCTCACTTTTGGATTTTCTGAAATTTAAGATCCAGGATTCGAAACAATATCATAAACTGCATCATGAAATAAATTTTCAAGCCGTACATCTGTCCTGTTGTATTTCTTAAGAAAGGATTTGGTCAAACATTTTGCTTAGTTAAACCTCCTTTCCGGTTTATAGGGCTCAATTCAAAAATCTCACCAACCAAGGTAGATGGTGAGTGGTGGAACAATTGTTGTAGTTTGCAAGACCACTCAATTAATGCGCTTGTTTTCCTCAAAAATTGTGTTTACGAATGCATTAATTGCAATGTAATGATTTATTGCACCTTGAAATCTGAACATGTGATGGGGAACAACCAAATTAAGACTTATAAAATGGGAAAACTAAAATTTTGAGATAAGCCCTATAAACCGAAAATTTTGAGTAAAAGGATAATCCCTCCGTACCAGTGCATTGCCTAATATATTAACTCAAGTAGTAGGCACGAACAAACGGGCTCAATTCTGTGCTCATCCTGGTGTAGTAGTAGTCGTAGTAGTACTAGGCAATGCAGTTGACGGGTGACCTTGACGAGCAGCGACCGAGGGAATTGAACCGTGCTCGGTACGGTAGGTAACGTTGTCTAGTTACTAAAGCATCCCTCCGTTGTTCATCGGTAGTCATTATGGACCGGGGACATGAGGGGAATTTCCTAGGGCTGGAATTCTGGCCGCCAGATATTTCGACTTGAAACACTGAGGCTCGACTGGTTGGGGTTGCCTAATGTGCATACCACGCACGCAACCGAAGGACACGAGCCCGTTTTTTTAGGATCAACACGAGCCAAGGTCTGGCTGGTACGCCGTTGGGTCCTACCATTTGAGAATACGAAAGGAACCTTTTAAATTGCCGAATGAATCTATGTGTATTACAATACTCGTATTTTCCTTGCAAATACTAATCTCAACGTGGTAATTGATTTATGACGAGTTGTTGAATTAGAGTGAATTTGTGATATAGTGATCTCAACGTGGATTTCACATTTCATGGTATCCCTAGTAAGTTTTCCAATGCAAATTGAAATTTAAAAGATGAACAATATGGAGGTGAGAAAACTTTGTATGTATCAAGCATATGACCACACACACACACACACACGCGCGCGCGCGCGCGCACGAACACAACAACAATCCAATAAGTATAGTGCATCTATTTTTCCAACCCATGCATGTATGACACGAGTTCAAAAATACTCCTTCTATTCCTAAATATTAGTCTTTTAGAGAGTTCAACAAGTGACTACATACGGAGCAAAATGAGTGAATCTAGACTCTAAAATATGTCTATATACATCCGTATGTGCCAGTCCATTTGAAGCCTCTAAAAAGACTAATATTTAGGAACGAAGGGAGTAAAATATAAGACATCCATGGTCCTCAGTTCAATATTTAAAATGAACATGAAACCGAAACATGAATATTAAGTCTAGTACTACATTACATGCAAATGTTGTGTTTAGGCGGAGCTATGATTGTCGGGGGTCAACCCCTCGACCTTAGATAAGATTGTGGATCTCTGTTTAGGGTTGTTTAGATTATATTTGTCCCCACCCTCCCAACCACTGATTGGTTGTGCACCCCCACCCCTCCTCCCCGGGAGAATATCATGTGCCCCCATACCTTACATGCTATATGCCGATACGAGTTGCTTGGAGCTTGTAGATCTGAGATATAGTAGCTCACATGATGTGTCTTAATTTTTTTGCAGGAAACCTTGATGAGTTTGAGAATTGCACACAATTTGTACAAAAACTACTTAGATGCCGTTTGATCCCATATCCAACGACCTCGAAGCTCGTATCACCGTAGCATCTAAGATGAAGGAGGACATCATATTCTCTTGTATGTAAGAATATCATGTGCTACCACACCTTAGATGCTTTGGTGATACAAGCTCTTTGGAGGCGTTGGATTTGTGACCCAACACCTCCTCGGTAGTTCGAATGTTTTTTTGCAGAAAAGCCCCAAAAGAGTTCGGCCACTGCTTACAAGCACAAAGACTGCTCAGATGCCATTGGATCTCAGATCAAACGACCTCCAAGCTCGTATCACCGTAGCATCCAAGCTGCGATAGCACCTTATGTTTTCTCGCACGGGAGAGTATGAGGTGCTCCCGCACCGTAGATTCTATGGTGATACGAGTTCACTGAGATCTAACGGCCCACGGTAGGAGGTTTGAATGTTTTTGCAATATACGGCTGATAGAGTTTGGGAAAAATGCGCAGGAAGTACAAGTACTATGCATGTGCCATCTGATCACTGATCATACAACCTAGATGCTCATATCACCGTAGCGGGTAATTAAGCTATGGGGAGCACCTAATATGAGCACCGGGGAGCCGTTGGATCGAAGATGCAGCGGCACACACGAGGCATGAATGTTTTATTTGCAAAAAAAACTTTGGAGAGTTTGGAAATTGCTCATAATTACAAAGACTACTCCCAAGCCATTGGATCTCACTTCCAATGGAGTAAAAACTCGTATCACCATAGTATCTAAGCTGCGGGGTGGATGTGATATTCTATGCCGCTGTCATTTTGGTTCGTAAACTTGCAAAATACGTGTAACTCGTGCCGTTACTTGTCTAACCGCGCAAAGTGTTTGTTCAAAAAAACCATCCTACACTGAAATATCGAAACAACACATGGGGGTCCCACTTGTCATTAATCAAATTTGGACCTAAAACTAACAAATCTGAAAGACAAGATTCGAACTGGCAACCTGGACTACAAAGCGTAAGTCGATAGCCTGAAAAAATGAACGGTTGTTGTCTTTGTCCCATAACTTGATTTTATACAGTACTTGCATTGAGTAGAGTAGAGGGAGTGCCTCATCAACACATGCATGGCCGTTGTCTCATTTACGGGTGGGTCCCAGGTCTGTGATCTCAATCTCTCTTCTCTCCATCGTCTAACCTTTGCATGGGCACACACGAAGAGCGGCGCTAGCTTGCCGTGGTGTTATTACAACTAAAAAAAGCTTGGAAAATAGAAGAATCTCCTAGAACAAGAGACGTTGTGGCTGGTCGAGATGGAGCTAACCGTGCCACGTTTGCATGATGAAGCTATGTGGCTAGTGGGGTGTTTTCGACCGACTGGCTGGGTCCCGAGGTCGAACCATAGGTACTACGTCTGATACAGTATATTTTTACACGCACATTTTTCCTCCGTGCCGAGACGTGGCACACCCTACCGCGCGGTTTCGGGTCCTCCCGGGTGGTGCACGCATATATTCTTCCTGACGTGGGACGCCCTACTGCGCATTTTCTTGGTCCTCCTCGGTCGTAGCGCCGAAGCAAGTAAATGAGTCGTCAAATCACGAAAGACCACCTTTCCCGCCGAGTACATCAGTGAAGCACGACGGCTAGCTAGTTGGACTAGTTCGACCGATTAGCTAGGCCGCCGCCACATTTGTTTTTTCACCCCTTTTTTATCTACTTGTCGGCAGGTATATTTAAATATCCACCGCGGCATTGCTCTGGTGTTTGGGTGCGGTAGGATTTTTAATTTTTTGATTGACGGGAGCAGGCGCGGTAGCAATTAGTCACGATGACTCCGCCCGTAAAAACCCACTGCTCCCTGATGTGAGAAGTCATCGACTGGTGTTTTACCGTGGTGAAAACCAAAAGATTCCCCACTCCTCGGTTGGCTCCCTCCACCTTCCCGTAGATTGCATTGCCTTTCAGCCGTTTCGCCCCCTTTGCTTCCTCTCCCCATTGCTTCTACCTGGTGCCATGGCGGCGCAGCAGATCACGGAGTCCGAGGTGAGGCGCCTGACACAGGAGCTCCATGCCAAGGATGCGGAGCTCAGGGCCAAGGACGTGGAGCTCCGTGAGCTCAAGGAGGAGAGGAGTGCCATGCTCCTCCGTTATGTGCAGGAGTTCATGGAGCTTCAAAAGCGGCAGGCGTCCACCACAAAGATGCTCGAGGCGTCGGCGGCGTTGCTGCAGAAAGCGGGAGATACGATAGGCCGTCAGGGGAGCCGGCTGGAGCGCGAGCGGGCCGATCGTGACGAGGTCCGGGATCGCCTCAGCCACTTGGTGAACCAAGTTGCCACACACGTGTTGCGGCTGCGCGATGCCTACCGTTGTGCCAGCGCGACAATGCCGACCGTCGGGCTAAACCCGTTCGACCACCCGATCGACTTCAACGAGCTGCGGCTTCCTGACCTGGTCTCCTTCTTCACCTATATCTCTGAGGAGCTGAGCCGTCTCTGCGCGATGGTGGGGGCTAAGCTGGACAAGGAGGGGTTGCACGCTGCCATCGCCGTTGCTGGGCGAATCCTTTCAGGGCTCCGTCACTGGAATCCATTCGTGCCATTGGACGCCGTGTTTGAAGAGCTGGCTTCCGTCGACCAGGAGCGGGCTCTGCGGGCGGTTGCACCCTGCATCACCAACGTCGTGTGCCTCGAGAAGCAGAGGGACTTCGGTGGTGTTTAGGCGTCCTCTGCATGGGCATGTCCATGTCTCAGGGAAACATGACCATTGGATCAAACTCAGATGGTGCAGATAAGCCACTGTAGCACAAAGCGTGTGGGTGTGTTTGGTTGCATTCTCATCTCAATATAGTTGTTTCCTCTTTGTGTATTTTTGTCAACCTACTAGTGTGGACTCATGCACCCTTCATGCACTCTGCCAAACACCCAAAAGTGGGTCGAGAAGGGAACTTTTGCTCCCATCCCGTGCACCCTTCATACACCCTGTCTTACACTATAGGATGTGCTTCATATGGTTCATGTTTCGTGGAGTACTGTAGCACCGTACTCTCCGTGCGCTGTGGACCTAGTTCTGTTAACATTGATCTCACCGTTCATTCTCGACCGGACAGTCGAAAAAGCGGTACTATGTTACATATAGGAGTAGTTGACATGCGCACAACATCATTTGTTATCGTCATATCTTACTACACTAGCAACAAGATTGTGTAGTACTGACGTATGAACCACTGCACATGCCTAGTAGTAGGAGCACTGTGTATGTTCAAGTGGCTGCCGTGTTTCGCACTCCTTCGTTGTAAGAGTTGAAACACTTGCTGTAATCATTTTTTTCTTCAGAATGAAAAATAGTGGACACGCTCTACCGTGCGGATCCTCCTCCAGCCATGCACTAAATTACTCACTTTCACCGACGTGTGGGACAGCCAGCACCTGGGTCCACCAGCCATGCACTAAATTACTCCGTAGTAGAGTGACAGTAGACTACCCCGATCGAACCGCCGTAGTAATGCCCAATGAGCCGTCAAATCACAAAACCCCCTCCTTTCCAGCAGTAAGTTGGACGGACGAAGCAACCATCATTTCAATCTTCTCTCTCAGCTTCCTCTCTTGAAGAAAACCCCCACTCGCTTCGCTTCTCCCTCATCTCGTTCCTCCTTTCACTCTTCTCTCTTAGCTTCCTCTCTTGGATAGACGCCGGAGCACCGGCCGATGTGATGTCTATGGCTCTGGCCAATACCACGAGGCTCATGGTATGAAGAAGTGCAAGCACCCCGCTGAGACTACCGCAGACAAGCTCAAAGCCATCGCCCTGTCCAAGCCCCCTCTTCGGGATCCCTTATTAAGCAACTCCAGGTAATGTCTCTTGTTGACGATCTTTTTCTCGATCTTGATCGTGTTTTTTCATCTAACACGCAGTACTAGTACTAGTAGTACAACTTTCTGGGTGATCTTGCATGTGATTTTAGTGTGCCAAATGACGGTTCTAAATTCCTCTTTTGACTAAAACATGCGAGAGGCTGACACTGATTTCTTATAGATTACTTTCAACTACTCCCTCTGTCCCAAATTTCTTGTCTTAGATTTGTCTAGATACGGATGTATCTAATACTAAAATGTGACTTGATACATCCGTATCTAGACAAATCTAAGACAAGAATTTTGGGACGGAGGGAGTACTTTATGAACATCAATGCTACCTTTTAAGAGGGTATATTTGCCTCAGTAACTTGTGTTATGGATATTGCATGTAATCCCTCTGCTCTCATGCCTTTGAAGACATGTTCTAGTGTCTTTGTTCACTCATTTCTGTGCGTATATGTAGTCATATATGGAGTATAATATCGATAATCATCTTATATTTCTGAACGGAGGTAGTAATGAAATATGGTTTCTGTTTGAATTAGAACCAGGTCCGTGGTGGAGATGAAGTTCTCAAAGTCATGCCGTGTGAACTGGAAGACCTGATGATGAGTTCTACTGCTGAACTATCCAGCTGCTGTGTCCTTGTCGCCACGTGTCCTGAACTAGTGTTTTCCTGTAGCATTGTTGTCAAGCGTGTTCTCGAGGCTGTACTTGACCACAACAATTTCCTGGTTGTGCCTTCGATTATGAAGGGTGTGGTTCTTGTAAAGCTTCCCAACAAATCTGATGCGGCATGTCTTCATCATCATGTTTATGAGTGGAAAGACCACTCTGTTAGGTTCTCCAAGGTTGACAAGATGGTGATGGTGCATGTAGACATCTGACACGAAGTCCATGGCCTAGTCAGTTATGCGGGGTTCATCCCGTAGGTCGGTGGCAAGAAATAGTCTGCAGAGTTTAGTTAGTGCAACTTTCCTTGTCTGTCGTAAGTACTACTGTTTAGTACTTGATTGGTGTTTGTGAACCCTGTATTTTTTATTAGTACTGCTGCTTTTGGTGTGTGGTCAGTCCTGAGAACGGTCTATGTTAATGTCTGTCCACTCAATTCAGTCTGTACATTTTGAAGTATCTAGATCATATTTTTTGTGAGGACAGTTTATCAATTATGGTTACACTCCAATATCTGTATGCATTGCAGGGTTTATCGCACCCACCAGGATTTCCAGTCCCATGGATGTTCGGTCCATACGATTTGTCACGACCTTTGGACTGTCCTGCTTGTGGGAGTAGGCAGGGCCCCTGCATGCCACACGTAGTTGGACGATCGATCTTCTATTTAGTACTTCAACATAGTGATTTCCTGGTAAGGATTCACTCGTGTCACATCAAGTAAATCTTATTGATTTACTGTCTAAATCTTATTGATTTAATGTCATGTTTTCTTTCTTTTCCTACAATTTTACGATGCAAGTTTTGCCGTGTGACATTTATCATAGAATAAACCGTTTGGTTTGCTCTACGATGGCTATTTTTGCAGGTTTCACTTCTTATGTTGTGTCAGTAACGAAGGCACTATCCATCACTTATATTACTGGAAAAAATTGGATCAGTCTGTTGTCTGAGTACAAGCTGAATCCCTATGATGAACTACAGTTTGGTTTAACAAAAACACCACAATTAGTCCTTCTCGGGTTTAAAAGAAATGAAGAAAAAAACTGGATCACGGTCACGGATCCTAGGCAAGTTAGAAAGCTGATCATAGCAGACCAGACACGATCGCCGTTGTCTCACACAAATCGAGCATCGGCAATTGCTCTAGCACTGACAGCGGCAGCAGCTCAGTCTGACCCAGCTGAGGATTGGGCACCGACCGCGTCAGCGGATCAGTCTGATCTACCGGAGGATCGGGCATCGACATCGGCACCAGCTCTACAAGGAGCACCATCTCCGGCAGCAGCGGCAGCTTCGGCACCTGCACCAACACTTGCACTTGCATTTGGTCCGGCCCGTGCAGTTGCACCGGCAACAGACTGGGCTGCAGTTCGCACTTCATATACCAAAGTCCTTACAAAAACCGACATGTCCACCTTCTTGGTAAGCATTGGCCGCCCAAGTGCTTCGTTCTTTTTCCTTTCCATGTTGTTTCAGATGATTCACTGTGTTGATCTAACTGTTTGGGTATGTCTTCTTGTTTGCAAACAGAGAATTCCTAGAGCAACGAGGGAGTCGTTCAACAATCCGGGCGACCGCGGCCAAGTTTCTCTTACCATGCGTAGCCTTGGTGTGAATGAACCTGCTCAATATACCGTAAGTACAAAGGATGGTTGCATGATGATTGATGCTAAAGGATGGTCAAGGTTCAAATCTAAATCATATCTTGCGGTAGGGGATGATGTCAAAATCGAACTTTCTCGGCAAGGAGAGCTGGTCCGAATCAATTTTGAAATTCTTCAGTAGCAGCACGCAACTGCCGAACTGATCTATCCTCCGAGAGATTTTGATGTAATAATCTGGCATCATGAAACAAGTGTCCTGTGTGTATAAGTAGTACGACAATATTATTTATCACATGGTATATCGTCTATAGAATTGCAACTCTGATTGCTGGTTAGGAACTGTCATTCGATTTCATTCCAACAGCTGTCGTGCTTTATTCAATTTTGTGTATTCGCCTTGCGACAGCATCTAAAACCAGCGCAGTACCGATTGCTTGCAATATGAAAAGCGCTGAGGTAGAACACATGGGCCCCCAAACATGCAGAGTCGGCCTGCAGCCCAAAGTCCAGAACCGTGAGCCTATCTGAGTATTATATTCTCAGCTGAACCCCCATAAAAAAAATTGAACCCCCATAATGCCCGTGCGTTGTAGAGGGAGTATATTTCTCGGCAAGGTGAGCCTGTGATATAAAAGATTTGTATATCTCTTTACTGAGGGAGTATCTCTCTGTCAAAAAATATATTTATGTGTAACTAGTTACTCCTGTCTTTCTACTTCCTTTCGCTGATATGTGGGGCAACCGGCAACGTGGTCCACATGCCATATGCACAAATTAGAGTGCACAACTTCACGGTAGACACACCCCAGTCGTAGCGCCATAGTAATGCCCAATGAGCCGTCAAATCACAACCCCCCCTTTCTAGCTTTAGCAGTAAGCTGGACGGACGAAGCGACAATATTTCACTGGGCCTGAATCCCCTTCTCCCTCGTCTGCTTGTTCAGAGAAAACCCCTGCTCGGTGATTGCATAGGGTTTTCTCATGGAGAACTAGGTATGAATTCTTCATCCATCCCCGATAAATCCAAGTCCCTTGGTCGCAGGTAATCCTAGGATGGCAGCCGCCGCCGTTGATGCATTTTTCTTCGTACTGAATCTAGTGTGTTTCAGTTGCAGTGCCCAAAGTGCGAGTACCCTACAGATTTCTGCACCCTCGGCGAGACGCCACACTTGTTCCTTCTCATCCTACCACATCATTTTGAAACGCGCACAGTATGTTCCTAGAATCCTCTTCTCTATCCGGGAGGGTGGTTTTTTTTGAACATGCTGTGTTCTCATATTAGTTTTCCTGTAGTGTATTATTTGCTCTGCCAGAACACATGTACTCAAGATGCTCGGCCTTGCCATAACTGAATACACTAGTTTAATGGTCACAGTGAAGACAAGCCACGGATATTACTTCCGAGTTGGGTTCATGAACCAAGAAGATCGCTGCTTTTTTTATGGCCGAACTTGGATAAACTTTCTCAAGTGTTACAGACTGAAAGTTGGCGCACGAATGTTGATGGAAATAGCAGAACCTGGTCTCATCTTCACTGTGATCTTCCACCCCGACGTTGTTCCAATTGTTCATCCATGTTAGTTTTGTATCTGGTTCTTGCTTCTTGCCTCGATTACTTCTTAATCCACCTATTCTGTCTAACTAATCACAATTTAACTTTAGAAGTAGCAACGAATGTCTCACAAAGATGCTACTTCTAACTAATATTGTCTTATAGTTGGTGGCACGTGTAGGTTTTTTCAGAGTTAAGTAGTCTGCTCGTTTGTTACTCTGTAATAACTCAGCTGTTACTAATGGCACTAAAGTTGACTGGATCGACATCCACAAGTTCCTACACTTTATTGATCGTCTTGAGGTCCTTGTGGGGCGTTTCAATGGTGGAAGGCCACGTGGGATATGTGTGCCACTGCTGCACTCGTTGAACAGGTCCAACTGTGTCGAGAAACTTATGGTACGAGCTGTTTTCTGTTATATATGTTGTTCATAAACTATTGCTTATACACAGTTTTACAACTGTGATCTTCTTGAAACAGGAACTGCCGAGTTCTATTGTTCCTATACAGATGCCTGACCATGGTCGGGTCAGACTTGCGCTTGGTCACAACATGATGTTTATGTCGACCTACTCAATTCCCCTTGGAGGTGAAAAGATACTTATTCGTGGGTGGTCTCAGATAATGAAGGCCCGTCCATCTTGGAGAATAGGACAGAAGATTATGTTCATGCTTTTCCATGGCTCTAAAGCGAATATCCTATTTATTGACCACGTTGCGAGATGAAGCCGCTTTCAGAAGGTTGTGGATACGCGGGGTGGCGCTTGGGCCTTGTCCTGGGGCTTGGTGGCCTCACCCTTGGTTAACTGTAGGCAAAGTAGCACTGTTCGAGGCGTGCTTTGTACGGTTGAACCTGTATAAGTACTCATACTGCTTTCAGCTTTGGTTGTTAAGTGCCCCTACTTGTTTCAGTTAAGGTTGTTAAGTACTCCTGCTGCTTTTACAGTCTGTCGTGTTTCTTCAGCCTTGTCTTCCTCCAGCCGCCAAAACCAAACCAGCGTCGGTGGGGCCGCCTGCTTCCGCCTCCCACGGCTGGCTACGCCTCAACGCACGCATCGCCGCCCCACCGTCTCCTAAATTGTTAACACTGACGTCCTCCGCACGCTTTGGTGCGCTCGCCACGGCGCCGCCCTCTCGCGTTGTCAACATGGTCAACAAACAACAGGAATCAGCAGAAGTACGTGGAGAGGATGACAGTAGGGTCCCACCACGTCAGCGTATGGAAAAATAAAATGTTTCCTCCTAGTGTTTTCCTGACATCTGGGACCCACGACATTGTGAGCGTATATAGTCAATAGACAAGAGAACATCACAAGATCGGCTAACACCTGGGACGTAGCTACTCGAGCAGTATTTTTTTTGTTTGGTATTGTTGAGACAAAGCAGGGTTTGAACTGGGCTGTGGCCCGTCTAGCCCAGGCTTATATTTTATGTTCACCATGTGACCAGCCCAACTATTTTTTCTTTGTGAAAATGAGCCCAGTTTATTTTTTCTGAAGAATACCCAATCCAGGCCTACTTATTTTTCTACGCCCTGATGGGCTGCAACTCTTTCAAGACGCCTCCAAATCTTGAAAGTAATATGAAATGGGTTGTAAATATAAAAACAGATGACAAATTGGCGATTACTTTATAATTTCTGATTTTTTTTTCACATTTTCAGATTCCTATTTCACTGGGCATTAACCTAATTCAAATATATCTTCAAAGTACTTTAAATCTGGCTCGACATTTCGGTATTAAAAATAGTTTGGAACCCACAGAAATATGCAAAGTTGTCCCTGGCCAACCAAAAAAAACGATTGCAATAAATTGCATAAGAAGTTGCCATGAGCTATATATAAATTATTAAAAAAAGAGGGAGTGGTCTGACTTGTGGGCCTGTTTAGTTGAGCGCATGCAAGATTTTTTTAGTTATTATATACTATGTCAACAAACGATTCTAGCAGACGTAACCTTTGGATGTCAATCCAACGGCCGTCGTGTTTCTTCAATCTCTGATCTTCTTGCTCCAGCCGCCAAAGCAGCGCCGGCGGGACCACCTGCTCCCGCCTCCTGTGGCAGGCTGTGCTGCCGCGCAGGCCTCAGCGCCCCCTACTACTCCCACCGCTGGCCAGGGCATCCCTCTACTCACCCACACCCCCTGTTATTCTGCGGCCACGGCAGCCTCACACCGCAGCCGAACCGGTGAACCCTCGTACTCCTCTCCGCGCGGGCTTCCACTGCCGCGTCTTCCCCGGCTCCGCGTCGTCCCCTTCCAAGGCCTCACCGTCGTCCACCGCCGTGGTGCTCTCGGCACAGCGTGGTCAATGTGGTCAATGACCGACTTCCATCGGAAGAGTACTGTACGTGGAGAGGCTGACAGCTGGGTCCACGATAGCCGGAAGGAAGTGCCTCATTATTACGCGGAAAATAATTATTCCTCCACATGATAGCTGGGACCCACTGGACGGGCCACCAGTATTTTGCAAAAAAAATGTTTCCCCCTGACTGCTAGGACCCACAGGCCGGGCCACCGTATTTCACGAAAAAAGCGTTCCCCCCGCTGTCAGCTCGGACCCACCGGAAGTGCCTCCTTATTACGCACAAAAAAATGAATACCCCCCTGCTAGCTGGGACCAACCTTGGTGGGAGGCTGACTTGTGGGCCTACTAAGTTGACTGGGACGGAGGCCTTTGTCAACTTTAGTCAATATATGAACGATTCTAGCTCCAGTGACCGTACGATGTCCATCCAACGGCCGTAGTGCTTCTTCAACCTCTGGTCTTCTTGCTCCAGCCGCCCAAACCAGCGCCGGTCGTGCCGCCTGCTCCTGCCGCCCATGGCCGGCTGTGATGCCGCGGAGGCCTCACCGCCCCTACTACTCCCACCGCTGGCCAGGCCATCCCTCTACGCACCCACGCCCCCTGTTATTCTGCGGCGACGGCAGCCTCACACCTCAGCCGAACAAGTGAACCCTCATACTCCTCTACGCGTGGGCATCCACTGCCGCGTCTTCCCCAGCTCTGTGTCGTCCCCTTCCTAGGCCTCGCTGTCGTCCACCGCCCTGGTGCTCTCGGCACGGTGTGGTCAACGTGGTCAAGGAATGGCTTCCGTCGGACATGGACTATACGTGGAGAGGCTGACAGCTGGGTCCACGACTGCAGCAAGGAAGTGCCTCCTTATTACACGCAAAATAATTATTCCTCCACCTGACAGCGGGGACCCACCGGACGGGCCACTGTATTTCGCAAAAAAAATGTTTCCCCCTGTCTGCTGGGACCCACCAGCTACATCTTCGCACTCAAGAAAGTGCGTCCGAAAAAAACGATTCGCCCCCCAGACTGCTGGGACCCACCAGCTACATCTTCGCACGCAAGGAAGTGCGTCCGGGCAAAAAAACCCAAAACAATTCGCCCCCTGACTGCTGGGACCCACCAGCTACATCTTCGCAGGCAAGGAAGTGCCTGACAGTCGGGACCCACCTGGTCGAAGCGTACGTAGCATTGTCATTCTGGTCGCGAACGTGTACGTACATACTGGTCGTTATAGAGGCATGCACGTGT
>NC_057795.1:326838217-326955487 GCF_018294505.1 Triticum aestivum | reverse complement strand
CTGGGACCCACCAGCTACATCTTCGCACTCAAGAAAGTGCGTCCGAAAAAAACGATTCGCCCCCCAGACTGCTGGGACCCACCAGCTACATCTTCGCACGCAAGGAAGTGCGTCCGGGCAAAAAAACCCAAAACAATTCGCCCCCTGACTGCTGGGACCCACCAGCTACATCTTCGCAGGCAAGGAAGTGCGTCCGGGCAAAAAAACCCAAAACAATTCGCCCCCTGACTGCTGGGACCCACCAGCTACATCTTCGCAGGCAAGGAAGTGCCTGACAGTCGGGACCCACCTGGTCGAAGCGTACGTAGCATTGTCATTCTGGTCGCGAACGTGTACGTACATACTGGTCGTTATAGAGGCATGCACGTGTCATAGTAGAGGCGCGCACGTAGTATGTACATGTACGTATAGCGGCCAGGGTGCAAGAAAGAAAATACGGCCACGTATGTGTACATACGGGCGGGGTCTCGAACGCCTACTTGCGCATACGTACGGCGAGGGCTCGTGTACATGGCTGGGTCAGAACGGAGAAACAACATCGTTGTCGTGTTCATGGGGAGCCAAACCGGCTGGGTCGGAACGGAATGCGTGGTCGTGTTCATCGGGAGGGCTTGGACGGAACAGGCGATGGAAACGAGGCCTGGCGTACCGCACAACGGAGGAAACGACCTTGTGTTCGACTGGCCATGTTCGAAACGGGATACTGTTCATCGAGAGGGGTCTGGCGTACCGCAAAATGGAGGAAACGGACCTCCTACGGTTGAAACGGGGGTCCTGTTGATCGGGAGGGGTGTGGCGTACCGCAAAACGGAGGAAACAGACCTCCTACGGTTGAAACAGGGGTCATGTTGATTGGGAGGGGTGTGGCGTACCGCAAAATGGATGAAACGTTCTTGTGTTGGAGCACTACGGTCGAAATGGGGGTCCTGTTCATCGGGAGGGGTGTGGCGTACTGCAAAATGGGACTCCACGGGATACTGTTCATCTCCATCGTTGACCTCCTCCAGCCTCCACGGGCTACCGTCGACCTCCTCCAGCCTCCACGGGCTCCTATTCATCCAGCCTCCACCGCGCGCTACTCCACCGGCTACTGTTCAACCACTCCTCCACGGGCACCCCTCCACCGTCTACTGTTCATCCAGTCCTCCACACCACGGGGTCCTGTTCAACCAGCCCTCCACCGTCTACTGTTCATCCAGCCCACCACACCACGAGTTCCTGTTCATCCAGAGGCAACGCCACCGCTCACTGTTCATCCAAACCCCCCGCAACGCTCACTGTTCATCCAATTGATCGGCTTCAGTTAGCAGCAGTAGCGAAGGAATCGCTCCATCGGGTTCAGTTAACAGCCATTGATCGATCGCTCGGGTTCAGTAACGCGTAGCCTGCAGTGCAATCGCTCGGGTTCAGTTAGAGCCCAACGCCTTGCTCAGGTTCAGTTAGAGCCAACGCCTCGCACACACGCGCTTACGTACGAGAGAAATGCGCATCGCTCGGTCCCCGACCTCCCACTGTTACCAGCAACTCCCCGAAATTCCCCCCCTCGCTTCTACCACGGTTTTTTCCATCATGGACGACCCAAAGTATGTCATGCAACTGCGTCTCCAGCCTGCCCAGGACGAAAAGCCCATTTTCTGTCATGATTTTTTGTCATAGAAGTAGGAGCCCACCACATCTATGATTATACCGGGTTTTGTCACAATGATCGTCATAGAAGTGTCATATGTATGACAAAAAAAATTTCGTTCGGCCCAAAATGTCATGGATGTGTCTTTTTTTTGTAGTGCAGGGCTATGTTGCCAGCGACTGAGATCTCCACCATGACCCAAGAGGCCTTGCTGCAGCAGCCATCCGCCTGCAACCAAAGCCCGCCGGGGCCAGTGGCCGATGAGGGAGTCCCAGATAAGGGGGTATCCGGACAGCCGAACTACATGCTTTGGCCGGACTGTTGGACTATGAAGATACAAGATTGAAGACTTCGTCCCGTGTCCGGATGGGACTCTCCTTTGCGTGGAAGTCAAGCTTGGCGATTCGGATGATAGATCTCCTTCTCTGTAACTGACTCTATGTAACCCTAGCCCCCTCTGGTATCTATATAAACCGGAGGGTTTTAGTCCGTAGGAAAACAACAATCATAATCATAGGCTAGCTTGTAGGGTTTAGCCTCTACGATCTTGTGGTAGATCAACCCTTGTAATACTCATATCATCAAGATCAATCAAGCAGGAAGTAGGTTATTACCTCCATTGAGAGGGCCTGAACCTGGGTAAACATCATGTTTCCGGTCTCCTGTTACCATTAGCCTTAGACGCACAGTTCGGGACCCTGCTACCTCTTGAGCACTGCGTTGGATTTCCCCAAAGAGGAGAGGATGATGCAGCAAAGTAGCGTAAGTATTTCCCTCAGTTTTTGAGAACCAAGGTATCAATCTAGTAGCAGACCACGCACAAGTCCCTCGTACCTACACAAAACGATAGCTCCTCGCAACTAACGTGATTAGGGGTTGTCAATCCCTTCATGGTCACTTACGAGAGTGAGATCTGATAGAGATGATAAATAATATTTTTTGTATTTTTGGTATATAGATGCAAAGTGAAAAGTAAAAGGCAAAGTAAAAAATAAAGCAACTAATAAAGTGATAGAGATTGATATGATGAGAATAGACCCGGGGGCCATAGGTTTCACTAGTGGCTTCTCTCAAGAGCATAGATATTCTACGGTGGGTGAACAGATTACTTTTGAGCAATTGACAGAATTGAGCATAATTATGAGTATATCTAGGTATGATCATGTATATAGGCATCACATCCAAGACAAGTAGATCGAAACGGTTCTGCATCTACTACTATTACTCCACTCATCGACTGCTATCCATCATGCATCTAGAGTATTAAGTTAAAAACAGAGTAACGCCTTAAGCAAGATGATATGATGTAGAGGGATAAACTCATGCAATATGATAAAAACCCCATCTTGTTATCATCGATGGCAACAATACAATACGTGCCTTGCTGCCCCTTCTGTCACTGGGAAAGGACACCGCAAGATTGAACCCAAAGCTAAGCACTTCTCCCATTGCAAGAACTACCAATCTAGTTAGCCAAACCAAAAGGATAATTCGAAGAGACTTGCAAAGATAACTCAATCATACATAAAAGAATTCAGAGAAGATTCAAATATTATTCATAGATAAGCTGGATCATAAACCCACAATTCATCGGTCTCAACAAACACACCGCAAAAAGAAGATTACATCGAATAGATCTCCACGAGATAGGGGGAGAACATTGTATTGAGATACAAAAAGAGAGAAGAAGCCATCTAGCTACTAGCTATGGACCCGAAGGTCTGAAGTAAACTACTCACACTTCATCGGAGGGGCTATGGTGTTGACGTAGAAGCCCTCCGTGATGGATGCCCCCTCCGGCGGAGCTCCAGAACAGGCCCCAAGATGGGATGTCGTGGATACAGAAGGTTGCGGCAGTGGAATTAGGTTTTTGGCTCCCCTTCTAATCGTTTGGGGATACATAGGTATATATAGGAGGAAGGAGTACGTCGGTGGAGCAATAGGGGGGCCACGAGGCAGGGGGGCGCACCCTAGGGGGGGCACGGGCCCCACCCTCGTGACCGCCTCTGTTACTTCTTGGAGTAGGGTCCAAGTCTCCTAGATCACATTTGGTGAGAAAATCACGTTCCCGAAGGTTTCATTCCGTTTGGACTCCGTTTGACATTCCATTTCTTCGAAACACTGAAATAGGCAAAAAAACAGCAATTCTGGGCTGGGCCTCCGGTTAATAGGTTAGTGCCAAAAATAATATAAAAGTGGAAAATAAAGTCCAATATAGTCCAAAATAGTAGATAAAGTAGCATGGAGCAATCAAAAATTATAGATACGTTGGAGACGTATCCGGCATCCCCAAGCTTAATTCCTGCTCGTCCTCGAGTAGGTAAATTATAAAAAAAAGAATTTTTGATGCGGGGTGATACTTTGGCATAATTTCAATGTAAATCTTCTTAATTGTGATATGAATATTCAGATCCGAAAGATTCAAGACAAAAGTTCATATTGACACAAAAATAATAATACTTCAAGCATACTAATCAAAGCAATCATGTCTTCTCAAAATAGCATGGCAAAAGAAAGTTCATCCCTACAAAATCATATAGTTAGGCTATGCTTCATTTTCGTCACACAAAGATGTTCCCAACTTCTATACCCCCGATGACAAGCCAAGCCATTGTTTCATACTTAACTAATCGCAAACTTTTTCAACCTTCACACAATACATGAGCGTGAGCCATGGATATAACACTATGGGTGGAATAGAATATGATGATGGGGATTGTGTGGAGAAGACAAAAAAGGAGAAAGTCTCACATTGACGAGGATAATCAATGGGCTATGGAGATGCCCATTAATTGATGTCAACATGAGGAGTAGGGATTGCCATGCAACGGATGCACTAGAGCTATGAATGCTTAACAAAAGAAAACTAGTGGGTGTGCATCCAACTCGCTTGCTCATGAAGACCTAGGGCATTTGAGGAAGCCCATCGTAGGAATATACAAGCCAAGTTCTATAATAAAAAATTCCCACTAGTATAAAAAGACAACTTATGAGACTCACTACATGAAGAACAAGGTGCTACTTTGAAGCACAATATATGAGATTCACTACATGAAGAACAAGGTGCTACTTTGAAGCACAAGTGTGGAAAAGAGATAGTAGCATTGCCCTTTTTATTTTCTCTTTTTTGGGCCTTTTTTTTTTCTTTTTGGCCTTTCTTTTTTTGTTTGGACAATGCTCTAATAATGATGATCATCACACTTCTATTGATTACAACATAAATATTACAACTCGAAACTTAGAACAAGATATGACTCTATATAAATGCCTCCGGCGGTGTACCGGGATGGTGCAATGAATCAAGAGTGACATGTATGAAAAATAATGCATGGTGGCTTTGCCACAAATACGATGTCAACTACATGATCGTGCAATGGCAATATGACAAAAGTAATGTATGTCATGAATATGATGATGGAAGTTGCATGGCAATATATCTCAGAATGGCTATGGAAATGCCATGATAGGTAGGTATGGTGGCTGTTTTGAGGAAGATATAAGGAGGTTTATGTGTGATAGAGTGCATCGTATCACGGGGTTTGGATGCACCGACGAAGTTTGCACCAACTCTCAAGGTGAGAAAGGGCAATGCACGGTACCGAAGAGGCTAGCAAAGGCGGAAAGACGAGAGTGCGTATAATCCATGGACTCAACATTAGTCAAAAGAACTCATATACTTATTGCAAAAATTTAGAAGTCATCAAAAATCAAGTACTACGCGCATGCTCCTAGGGGGATAGATTGGTAGGAAAAGACCATCGCTCGTCCCCGACCGCCACTCATAAGGATGCACAAGCCAGGTACACTTCATGTTTCAAATTTGTTATACAACTTTAACCATACGTGCATGCTACGGGACTTGCAAACTTCAATACAAGCATTCTTTGAATTCATAATCACCCAACTAGCACGACTTTGATATTATCACCTCCATATCTCAAAACAATTATCAAGCATCAAACTTATCTTAGTATTTAACGCACTCAAAAGAAAGTTTCACATATCTTGAATACCAAGTATATTAACATTAAGCAAATTACCATGCTATTAACGACTCTCAAAATAATCTAAGTGAAGCATGAGAGATCAATAGTTTCTTTAAAACAAATCCACCACCGTGCTCTAAAAGATTTAAGTGAAGCACTAGAGCAAAAATTATCACGCTCAAAAGATATAAGTGAAGCACTATGAGCAAAACTATCAAGCTCAAAAGATATAAGTGAAGCACATAGAGTATTCTAACAAATTCCAATTCATGTATGGCTCTCTCAAAAGATGTGTACATCAAGGATGATTATGGTAAACTAACAAGCAAAATACGCAAATAATACAAGACGCTCCAAGCAAAACACATATCATGTGGTGAATAAAAATATAGCTCCAAGTAAATTACCGATGGAAGTGGACGAAAGAGGGGATGCCTTGGATTATCTTGGGGGTGCCATGGGCATCCCCAAGCTTAGTCTCTTGCCATTCCTTGTTCCATAATCCATCAAAAGAATTCACCCAAAACTTGAAAACTTCACAACACAAAACTCAATAGAAATCTCGTGAGCTCCGTTAGAGAAAGAAAACAAAAGACTACTTCAAGGTACTGTAATGAACTCATTATTTATTTATATTGATGTTAAACCTACTGTATTCCAACTTCTCTATGGATTATAAACTATTTTACTAGCCATAGAGTCATCAAAATAAGCAAACAACACACGCAAAAGAGAATCTGTCAAAAACAGAACAGTCTGTAGTAATCTGTAACTAACGCAAACTTCTGGAACTCTACAAATTCTACCAAAATAGGAAGTCCTGGAAAATTTGTTTATTTAACAGGAGAAAAAAGAATCAACGCAAAATCACGTTTCTGTGATTTAACAAAATTATATTCGTGCGCACAAAGTTTTTGTTTTTCAGCATAATCAAATCAACTATCATCGTAGGTTATCCTATAGGTTCTACTTGGCACAAACACTAATTAAAACATAAAACCACATCCAAACAGAGGCTAGATGGATTATTTATTCCTAAACAGAAGCAAAAAAAAAAAAAAAAAAATTGGGTTGCCTCCCAACAAGCGCTATCGTTTAACGCCCCTAGCTAGGCATAAAAGCAAGGATAGATCTAGGTATTGCCATCTTTGGTAGGCAATCCATAAGTGGCTCTCATGATAGATTCATATGGTAATTTATTTTCTTTCTAGGGAAGTGTTCCATGACCTTCTTTAAGGGAAATTGGAATCTAATATTCCCTTCCTTCATATCAATAATTGCACCAATCGTTCTAAGGAAAGGTCTACCAAGAATAATAGGACATGAAAGATTCCAATCTATATCAAGAACGATAAAATCTATGGGCACATAATTCCTATTTGCAACAATAAGAACATCATTAATTCTTCCCATAGGCTTTTTAATAGTGGAATCCACAAGATGCAAGTTTAGAGAGCAATCATCAAAGTCACGGAAATCTAGCAAATCACACAAAGTTTTGGGAATAGTAGAGACACTAGCACCCAAATCACACAAAGCATGAAACTCATAATCTTTAATTTTAATTTTGATAGTAGGTTCCCACTCATCATAGATTTTTCTAGGGATAGAAACTTTCAACTCAAGTTTTTCTTCATAAGATTGCATCAAGGCATCAACAATGTGTTCGGTAAAGGCCTTATTTTGACTATAAGCATGAGGGGAATCTAGCACGGATTGCAACAAGGAAATACAACCAATTAAAGAGCAATTTTCATAATTAAATTCCTTGAGATCCAAAATAGTGGGTTTAGCAACATCTAGGTTTTTATTTCTTTCAATCCCACTTTCATCAATTTCATCATCAAGATCTAGAAACTCTGAATTCTTAGAACACCTTCTAGGTAAAGGAAGATCATATTCAGTTTCATCAAGATTCATATTGCAAAACAAAGATTTAATGGGCGACACATCAATAACTTTTAGATCTTCATCTTGATTTTCATAGGAATTAGAAGAACACGCTTTAATAAAGGCATCTTTGGAAGCACGCATCCTAGCGGTTCTTTCTTTGCACTCATCCATGGAAATTCTCATGGCTTTGAGAGACTCATTGATATCATGCTTAGGAGGAATAGATCTAAGCTTTAAAGAATCAATCTCAAGAGAAATTCTATCAACGTTCCTAGCCAAATCATCAACTTTAAGCAATTACTCTTCAAGCAAAGCATTAAAATTCTTTTATGAATTCATAAACTCTTTAACACTACTCTCAAATTCAGAGGGCAACTTATTAAAATTTCCATAAGAGTTGTTGT
The DNA here is from genome assembly GCF_018294505.1 of Triticum aestivum. Classification (NCBI taxonomy): domain Eukaryota; kingdom Viridiplantae; phylum Streptophyta; class Magnoliopsida; order Poales; family Poaceae; genus Triticum; species Triticum aestivum. The sequence goes on along the minus strand of NC_057795.1, from coordinate 326,947,577 downwards.
AGGAATTTCCATAATTATTAGAAGGATTACTAGGATAAGGCCTAGGATTAAAATTCCCTCTATACGTGTTGTTTCCAAAACTATTCCTACCAACAAAATTCACATCCATTGATTCATTATTATTCTCAATCAAAGTAGATAAGGCATATCATTGAGATCAAGAGAAGTATTTTTAGTAGCAAACATCTTCATAAGTTCATCCATCTTTTCACTCAAAACATTGATTTCTTCTATAGCATGCACTTTTTTACTAGAAGATCTTTTGGTGTGCCATTGAGAATAATTAGCCATAATATTATCAAGCAATTTTGTAGCATATCCTAACGTAATTTCCATAAACGTGCCTCCCGCGGCTGAATCTAAAAGATTTCTAGAAGCAAAATTCAATCCGGCATAAATTTTTTGTATGATCGTCCATAAATTCAAACCATGAGTAGGGCAATTGCGAAGCATCAATTTCATTCTTTCCCAAGATTGGGCAACATGCTCATGATCAAGTTGTTTAAAATTCATAATATCATTCCTAAGAGTGATGATCTTAGCGGGAGGAAAATACTTAGAGATAAAAGCATCTTTGCACTTGTTCCAAGAATCAATACTATTTTTAGGCAAAGACGAAACCAAACTTTAGCACGATCTCTAAGTGAAAACAGAAATAACTTCAATTTGAAAATATTGTTATCCGTATCTTTCTTATTTTGCATATCACACAAATCAACAAAATTGTTAGATGAGTAGCGGCATCTTCACTAGGAAGGCCGGCGAACTGATCTTTCATAACAAGATTCAGCAAAGCAGTATTGATTTCACAAGACTCATCATTATTAAGAGGAGCAATCGGAGTACTAAGGAAATCATTATTATTGGTATTCGAAAAATCACACAATTTGGTATTATCTTGCGCCATGGCAACAAGTAATCCAACACACAAGCAAACAGAAAGGCAACGGGAAAAAGCAAGCGGGAAAAAGAGGAGGAGATTGGGAAAGAGAGGGCAACTAAAACGGCAAGGGTGAAGTGGGGGAGAGGAAAATGAGAGGCAAATGGCAAATAATGTAATGAGAGAGATAGGGATTGTGATGGGTACTTGGTATGGTTGACTTGCTTGCGTGAGCCTCCCCGGCAACGGCGCCAGAAATTCTTCTTGCTACCTCTTGAGCACTGCGTTGGATTTCCCCGAAGAGGAGAGGATGATGCAGCAAAGTAGCGTAAGTATTTCCCTCAGTTTTTGAGAACCAAGGTATCAATCCAGTAGGAGACCACCCACAAGTCCCTCGTACCTACACAAAACGATAGCTCCTCGCAACCAACGCGATTAGTGGTTGTCAATCCCTTCACGGTCACTTACGAGTGTGAGATCTGATAGAGATGATAAATAATATTTTTGGTATTTTTTGTATATAGATGCAAAGTGAAAAGTAAAAGGCAAAGTAAAAACAAAGCAAGTAATAAAGTGATAGAGATTGATATGATGAGAATAGACCCGGGGGCCATAGGTTTCACTAGTGGCTTCTCTCAAGAGCATAGATATTCTACGGTGGGTGAACAAATTACTGTTGAGCAATTGACAAAATTGAGCATAATTATGAGTATATCTAGGTATGATCATGTATATAGGCATCATGTCCAAGACAAGTAGATCGAAACGGTTCTGCATCTACTACTATTACTCCACTCATCGACTGCTATCCAGCATGCATCTAGAGTATTAAGTTAAAAATAGAGTAACGCCTTAAGCAAGATGACATGATGTAGAGGGATAAATTCATGCAATATGATAAAAACCCCATCTTGTTATCCTCAATGGCAACAATACAATATGTGCCTTGCTGCCCCTTCCGTCACTGGGAAAGGACACCGCAAGATTGAATCCAAAGCTAAGCACTTCTCCCATTGCAAGAACTACCAATCTAGTTGGCCAAACCAAAAGGATAGTTCAAAGAGACTTGCAAAGATAACTCAATCATACATAAAAGAATTCAGAGTAGATTCAAATATTATTCATAGATAAGCTGGATCATAAACCCACAATTCATCGGTCTCAACAAACACACCGCAAAAAGAAGATTACATCGAATAGATCTCCACGAGAGAGGGGGAGAACATTGTATTGAGATCCAAAAAGAGAGAAGAAGCCATCTAGCTACTAGCTATGGACAAGAAGGTCTGAAGTAAACTACTCACACTTCATCGGAGGGGCTATGGTGTTTATGTAGAAGCCCTCCGTGATGGATGCCCCCTCCGGCGGAGCTTCGGAACAGGCCCCAAGATGGGGTCGCGTGGATACAGAAGGTTGCGGCGGTGGAATTTTGTTTTTGGCTCCCCTTCTGACCGTTTGGGGATACATAGGTATATATAGGAGGAAGGAGTACGTCGATGGAGCAACAGGGGGGCCATGAGGCAGGGGGGCGCGCCCTAGGGGGGGCACCCCCCACCCTTGTGACCGCCTATGTTACTTCTTGGAGTAGGGTCCAAGTCTCCTGGATCACGTTCGGTGAGAAAATCACGTCCCCGAAGGTTTCATTCCGTTTGGACTCCGTTTGATATTCCGTTTCTTTGAAACACTGAAATAGGCAAAAAACAACAATTCTGGGCTGGGCCTCCGGTTAATGGGTTAGTCCCAAAAATAATATAAAAGTGGAAAATAAAGCCCAATATAGTCCAAAATAGTAGATAAAGTAGCATGGAGCAATTAAAAATTATAGATACGTTGGAGACGTATCAGACCCCCTACCCAAGGTCTGCCGGTTTTGACACCGAAATTGGTGCTTTCATTGAGAGTTCCACTGTGTCATCACGATAAGGCTTGATGACTCGTCTTGTTGTCAAGGACAACATCACCTCTGGGGGAGCTCTGGCCCTAGGCCAAACTCTCCGATTGGGCGACTTCGTCATGACCGCCCGATCGGCTGTCGGGCCGACGATGACTTCTCAGGTCAACAAAAACAACCTCCACGTTGATTCGAAACTCGCCGAACAGATGGATCTAATGGAGCTCTCCTCCCTTAACGAGCTCTTGGATCGCATCGCCGCTCTGGGCATCGCTACGGATTATGATCATATCGGGCTTAAACCCAACCAAAGGGAGATTTATTCACCGCCGGTCACCCATGAGATAGCGGTAGTGGAAGATCATCATACGAATTCTCCCTCTATTTTGAGGACGAACTATGTCCGGATTTCTGAGCTCTCTGAGCCGGACACCTGCTCGCGGGAGGACATGAACCAAACCCCGAATTCAGAATCAGGCGGCGGGCCGAAGAAACTGGGCAACATCCCGGAGCCCGAGCCGTTAAGCTCGGAAGCTTCTTTGCCCTTGGGTCTCGGATTGGGTCAGGATTCGGATTCAAAACCACCCACCCACCCAAATTTATTCAATCTTTCGCATATTAGACAAGAGCCTCAAGAGATAGTACATGATTACTGGGCTAGATTCCTCCTTGTGATAAACAAGGTCAAGGACTGTCGCGAGGAAGACACAATCTCCCTCTTTTGCAAAAATTGCACGGACAAAGGGATCCTCAACGCTATAAGTTACTATGACATAGTACGCTTTGCTGACTTAGCGGCCATAGTGCAGAAATACTGCACGATGGAAAGTGCTTGGAAAACCCAAACAAACTTCTGGGACAATCCGGCTCTCACTAAACCCTTCGTCCAAACTAAAAGGGCAAACTCTCTTAAGTTACCCGATTCAATTGCCAAAAAACCAAAGCCCGATACAAGGCGTGGAACCATATTGGAGGAATAGCTTGATGGGCCATGCAAAATTCACAGCAAACCGGATACCACGCCAACTCATAGCCTTAGAGCATGTTGGATACTCCGGCAGGTAGCAAAGAGCAGTGAGGATCTCCTCATAAACCATACAGCAGAGCAACATCCCGCCGGAAATAACAATACGGTATTTACAGTCTTCGAGACTTTCGCCTCAAATAATAGGCGCAAGCGAGCTCAACACAGTCTCGCCGAAGTTTGCCACCTGGCAACAATAAATCCATGGAATGACACGGCTATAACTTACAATGCCAGTGACGAACCTCAATTCCGAACAGTCCGGGCACCAGCTGCTTTGGTCCTTTGTCCAATCGTGGACGGCTTTCGACTCACTAAAGTGCTCATGGACGGCGGAAGCGGACTAAACCTCATCTACGAGGAAACCCTTAACAAGATGGAAATTGACAAAAGCCGCATTAAGCAAAGCAGCACGACCTTCAGGGGAATCATCCCTAGTCGGGAGGCGCGATGTGCGGGAAAAATTACACTGGATGTGGTATTTAGCACGCCGGAGAATTACAGGTCCGAAGAAATTACATTCCAAGTGGCCCCTTTCAGCAGCGCATACCATGCCCTCTTAGGGCGGGATGCATTCTTGAGTTTCCAGGCTATGCCCCATTATGGGTACATGAAGCTCAAAATGCCCGGGCCCAATGGAATCATCACTTTAGCTAGTGATCCGGACGTTGCACTCCGCGCCGAAAATAAAATTGCCGCACTAGACCTGGAGGCATTATCAGAAGCCCTCGCGGCCGAAGAACTGACAACGCTGCAAGCAACAGTGGACAGAGACGACGTGATACTCGACAAGCGACCCAAGTCCACCTCTTTCAAACTCGCGGACGAGATAGTCAAATTCCATGTCCACCCAACGGACCCTACAAAGACAGCTTCCATTGGGACACAGTTGAACCCCACAGTAGACGACGCACTGCGAGATTTCCTGCATGAGAATTGGGATATCTTCGCCTGGCATCCTTCAGACATGTCGGGCATCCCACGCAGGCTGGCCGAACATAGCCTCAATATACTGAAAGGATACAAGCCAGTCAAGCAGACTCTTAGGCGCTTCTCAGAGCCTAAGCGGCAAGCCATGGGAGAAGAGCTAGCCAAGCTACTCGAGGCGGATTCATCGGAGACATCAAACATCCAGATTGGCTAGTAAACTTGTTAATGGTACCAAAGAAGGACAAATCCTGGCGCCTATGTTTCGATTTCAAGGACCTCAATAAGGCTTGCCCCAAGGACCCCTTCTCCCTCCCCCGCATTGATCAAATCATCAACGCCACCGCGGGACACGACTCATTGTGTTTCCTCAACGCATACTCCGGATACCATCAAATCAAGATGGCGGAGTCCGACCAAGCCGCAACAGCCTTCATTACACCATACGACCCCTTCTGTTTCAACACCATGCCTTTCGGGCTAAAAAACGCTGGTGCAACTTATCAACGCATGATTCAGACATGCCTGGAAAAACAAATCGGCAAAACAGTAGAGGCTTACGTAGACGACGTGGTAATTAAAACAAGACATGTTGAAACTTTAATAGATGACTTGAGGCTCACGTTCGACAACCTCCGAACATACGGCATCAAGCTCAACCCGGAGAAATGCATCTTCGGTGTGCCCTCCGGGAAATTACTCGGTTTCATTGTTTCCAATAGAGGAATTGAAGCAAATCCGGCAAAAATCCGAGCTCTGTCACAGTTGGCTATCCCAACAGACCTCAAGCAGATCTAGAAACTAACTGGATGTGTGGCTGCCTTAAGCCGCTTCATCTTCCGGTTAGGAGAAAAGGCACTACCTCTTTATCGCCATCTTCGATGCACCGAACACTTCGAGTGGACGGATGCGGCCACGGCCGGGCTGGAAGGCACTCTTGGCCACCAATCCAGTTCTGACCGCGTCAAATACTGGTGAACCCATGCTATTATACATAGCCGCAACACACCAAGTTGTAAGCGCAGTGCTCGTCGTCGAACGAGAAGCAGACGGACACAAGTTCCTGCTCCAAAAGCCGGTATATTATGTGTCCACTGTCCTCACTCCATGCAAATCTTGGTACCCACACTATCAAAAGATAGCGTACGCAGTCTTCATGGCATCCCGGAAGCCACGACACTACTTTCAAGAGTGTTCGATTACGGTGCCTCCGAAGTACCACTCAATGATATAATAAACAACCGCGACGCAACGGGCCGAATTGCTAAATGGGCTATCGAGCTCCTTCCGTTCGACATAACATACAAACCACGGTGGGCCATTAAGTCGCAAGTACTGGCTGACTTTGTCACCGAATGGACAGAAGCCGAACTCCCTAAAGAGTACGATGCGTACTCCAATTGGATCATGCACTTCGACGGCTCCAAAATGCTGGCCGGATTGGGAGCGGGTGTCATCCTGACATCCCCCACCGGAGACACGGTCCAATACATACTCCAAATATTATACATAGACTCCAACAATGCAGCCAAATACGAGGCCCTGTTGCATGGTCTTCGGATGGCAGTCTCCATGGGCATCCAACGCCTGAAAGTGCGTGGGGACTCGAACCTCACAATGTCTTAGATAAATGGAGACTTTGATGCCAAAGATCCGAAAAGGGTGGCTTATCGTAATACCATCCTCAAAATGTCAGCTCGATTCGAGGGGCTCGAATTCCACCATGTGGTCAGAGAAAATAATCAAGCGGCGGATATCCTCGCCCGCATCGGCGCTAAACGCGACCCCGTCCCATCTAATATATTCTTGGAAAGGCTGTTCAAGTCGTCCGTGGTATGGAAAGGGGATACCGACAATATTAGTGTGGCTCCGAATACAACCCCAGATTCTGAACCAACTGACGTAATCGGAGGCTCTGCCACCGAAATAACACCTTCGGCCCATGAAATCATGGCTGTCATCGCCCCGTGGACCGAGCCCTTCTTGGCCTACCTAAATAGGCAAGAGCTCCCTGAGGACCAAAATGAGGCACGTTGTATTGTGCGACATTCTAAGGCCTACAAAGTCCATGAAGGAGATCTCTACAAGAAGAGCACTACCGGAGTGCTCCAAAGATGCATCTCCGAAGAGGAAGGGCGGCAGCTCTTAGCCAAAATGCATTCCGGACTCGGCAGACACCATGCTGCAGCTCGGGCACTTGTAAGCAAAGCCTTTCGGACAGGTTTTTACTGGCCGATAGCCTGGGCAGATGCACAGGACCTTGTCCAACATTGCGTTGGTTGCCAACTCTTCGCCAATCAGAGCCATATGCCCCCTACCGCTCTCCAAAAAATCCCCATAACTTGGCCCTTCATGGTCTGGGGGCTGGACATGGTCGGACCCCTTAAAGGGGGAAGCCATAAGAAAAAAATACTTATTGGTCATGGTGGACAAGTTCACCAAATGGACAGAAGCCAAACCAGTTAAAACGGCCGAATCCGGACCAGTGATAGACTTCATATCAGGGGTTGTACACCGTTACGGTGTCCCCCATAGCATCATCACTGACAATGGCTCAAATTTTACAACCGATGAGGCGAAAACTTGGTGCAGCAACATGGGCATCAAGCTCGATTACGCCTCTGTCTATCACACCCAAACAAACGGTCAAGTCGAACGTGCAAATGGTCTCATTATGAGCGGCATCAAACCCAGACTAGTGCGATCCTTGAAGGAATTAGACACGCATTGGGTCGAGGAGCTAGACTCCGTACTTTGGGGGCTCCGGACCACGCCGAATCGTACCACCGGATACACACCATTTTTTATGGTATACGGCGCAGAAGCAGTTCTACCCTATGACATAATCCATGACTCGCCTGCATGCGCATGTACGAAGAGAAGGAAGCCGGACTAGATCGGCAGGACAACTTAGATGCTCTGGAGGAGGAGCGTGACGTCGCAAAAGCCCGTTCCGCATTCTATCAGCAACAGGCTCGAAGGTATCAAAGCAGAGAAGTACGGGCCAAAACTTATAACGTTGGCGAACTAGTTCTATGCCTCCCGGAGAAGAACAAGGACAAGCTCAAACCCAAGTGGGAGGGTCCCTTCATCATTGATAAAGTTCTCACTGGAGAAGCGTACCATCTGCGCAATGCATCTGACAACAGACTCGAGCTGAACCCATGGAATGCGGCTAGACTCCAAAGATTCTACGCCTAGCGCCGAACTCAATGTTCGTCTCCTTACCTCCGCTTCTTCAATTATGTTCTCTTTCTTCCTTTCTCGCCCTCTTTGCCTTTTCACACACAACCTTAAAAACTATACGGACGCTTTGATCGCTCCTGCCGCACTATGAGTGCACACCATACCTGGGGGCTTCCTATACGGAAGCTAAATAAAACTACTTTAATGGCTTCCTGCCAGCCACATATGCGTTTTCTTTCCATATGTGCCTTTTCTTCACCATTATATGCATCGATATGACTTAAGTTTTGGCCATGTTGGGTTGCCTGGCTCTTGTGTTTATGCCCTACGTTCCCGTTAATTCGGCTAGGGAATAAGGGGAGCACCTCTGCGATTGTTAATGCTGGTTCAGCCGGATGTGTACCTCAGACTGGGTGAAGCCGAAAGCTAGCGTTCTTAAGGGAACATTTGGTCGGTGAACAAAAGATGTTTTCATTTATTACAACGTGAATCCCCAGATGTTCTGTTTCCTGTGCTTCTGTTCGCAGTCCGGACATGCACATCGATGCATGCGTACCCAGAGAAAGGAACCCCTAACGGAACTATTCTCTCTGGAAGATGTTTCTTACTATCCATGTAATATAACATAACTAGTTGGGTACTTGTTTGTTCACGCACTTATGACCCCTACGCCTGGTTTCCATGCATGCCCCGGTTTTACATAACTGTGCGGGTATTCGGATACACTTCGGACTGTCGGGTCCCGGGGTTGAAGCGAAAAGGTCCGCCATGACTAATGATTTTCAATCCAACTAGGGACTACACAGGTCCATTTAGTTACATAGTCACTTGGACTGGCTATATTCTTCCTCTATACCATCCAACAGGCTGTCTAGCCTACAATCCTGTTAGGAATACTTTGCGGCTAACGCTACTTGGTCATATACCAGACTAACGGGTATCTCTTGCCGATCTAACCCCACCAGTCCGACTTCGTCCATATGGTTTGGGTCAGCCTTGGCGTATCGCGTTTCGTCACCATGGCCAAAGCTTCCCTCGCACCTTGTCGGCAAGCTGATATCTTCCATAATCGGAAGCGCCATCGTGCTCCTCTGAGCATCTCTACAAGCTCGCTCATGCCTCCTAGCAAGGAAGAAGATGGCCACAAGGCCTGGGCAATACCCTGCATCACCTGCCGAGCTCGCTCGTGCAGCTATGACGGATCTTGCAGCAAATCACCTGCGGATCCGGGCATCTCCTCTCTAGGACGCCCGTCAGTATACCTACAGACACAACTCTGTTAATTCGCTTCCTCGCCGAACTGCTCCGCAGCTCGTTTAAAGCACTTACTAAAAATGCCGCGTCGAAGCCTCCTGTTCTCCTTTACGGAGTCTGCAAGCTGGGCTCGAACATCTGCCAGTTCAATGCTTAGTCGGATATTGGCATCTTGGAGATTATTTTTCTCTTGAATAGCTTGCGTCAGCACACGCTCGCCCGCATTCAGCTGACTTCGCAGATGTGGCTCACTATCTCCCATAGTCTTCGGATTCTCTTCGGGATTGTCTGCACAATCTTTTGTTAGATGTATAAACCATGCCGAATAAATAACTGGTACCCATCCTTGCATATTCCGTTATCAAGGCAAGTATTACCAGAAGCGGCCTTTTTGGATTCCTCTTGTTCGGCAACAGTGGCTGTCGGTGTCAAAACCGGCGGATCTCGGGTAGGGGGTCCCGAACTATGCATCTAGGCAGATGGTAACAGGAGACAAGGGACACGATGTTTTTACCCAGGTTTGGGCCCTCTCGACGGAGGTAAAACCCTACTCCTGCTTGATTGATATTGATGATATGGGTAGTACAAGAGTGGATCTACCACGAGATCAAGGAGGCTAAACCCTAGAAGCTAGCCTATGGTATGATTGTTGTTCATCCTATGGACTAAAACCCTCCGGTTTATATAGACACCGGAGAGGGCTAGGGTTACACAGAGTCGATTACAATGGTAGGAGATCTACATATCCGTATAGCCAAGCTTGCCTTCCACGCCAAGGAAAGTCCCATCCGGACACGGGACAAAGTCTTCAATCTTGTATCTTCATAGTCTTGGAGTCCGGCCTATGATGATAGTTCGGCTATCCGGACACCCCCTAGCCGAACACCACATCAAGTGTAATATTTCCTGTGCAGCGTGCTTCCCGACTAGAGATTATTCCTCTAAATGTTGTGCTGCTTCGCTCAATGCGGCTCCAGTCTATTTCCATTTTTCGAAGGGTTTCCTCGTAGATGAGGTTTAATCCGCTGCCGCCATCCATGAGTACCTTGGTGAGACGAAAGCCATCCACTATTGGACAGAGGACCAATGCGGCTGGTGCTCGAGCTGTTCAGAATTTAGGTTCGTCACTAGCGTTGAAGGTGATAGCCGTGTCGCTCCATGGATTTGTTGTTGCTACTTGGTAGACTTCGGCAAGGCTGCGGATTGTTCATTTCCACATATTATTTGATGCGAAAGTCTCGAAGACTGTTGATACCGTACTGGTACTGTTGGGGTGGTTCTCCGGGGCTAGAAGCTCTTCGCCAATTTTGGCCACCTGCCGTAGTATCCAACATGCTCGAAGGCTATGTGTTGGAGTGGCGCCCTCTGTACTATGGATTTTACAGGGTCCGCTGAGCCATCCCTCCAGTACGGTTCCGTGCCCTTTATGGGGTTTTTGCTTTTTGCTTTTTGTCCCGGGTGCCTGAGCATGATGCACCCTTTTGTTTCGGACTAGGGTTGTGTTCGGAGCCGGATTGTCCCAAAACTTAGTTTCGGTTTTCCAGACACTCTCCATCGCACAGTATTTTCATACTAGGGACGCCAGGTCGGCGAAGCGTGTAATTTTGTGACGACTTACGGCGTTCAAGATTCCCTTGTGCGTGCAATTGTTGCAGAAAATTGAAATTGCGTTTTCCTCACGACAGTCCTTTATCCTGTCCATAACCAGGAGGAATCTGGCCCAGTAATGGCTCTTGCCGGATTTGAGATAGATCGCATATGTTTGGGTGGGTGGGTGGAATTGAATCCGGAACCCTGCCCAACTTGAGGCTCAAGGGCCGAAAAGTTTCCGAATTTGGAAGCTTGGATTGCTGGACGTTGTCCAACGAGTCTTGTCCGCTGCCTGACTTTAGGTTCAGTACTTGATCGACATCCGTCCCTTCGCGGGAATCTAGCATGGAGGGATCAGGAGTCTGGACATAACTGGTCTTTAATACAGAAGAAGAATCGCCGCGTTGTTTCTCTACCACCGCAACATGGTGGGTGACCTGGGGAGAGTTAATCTCTCTCAGATCGGTTTTAAGCCCAATCTGATCATAGTCTGTAGCGACTCCCAGGGCGGCGATGCGATCCAAGAGCTCTTTTACGGAAGAGAGCTCCATTGGATCTAGCTGCTCGGCGAATTCCGAGTTGACTTGAAGATTGCTTTTGATGACCCAAGAGGTCATCATCGAAGCGGCGGCCGAACGGGCGGTCATAAGAAAACCACCTAGCCGGATAGTTTGGCCGGCGGCCAAAGCTCCTTTGGAAATGGTACCGTCTTTAAAGACGGGAAGAGGCATCCTTCCTGATCATGATGGCACAGAGGAACTCTCAATGAAAGCACCAATGTCGGTGTCAAAACTGGCGGATCTCGGGTAGGGGGTCCCGAACTGTGCGTCTAGGCGGATGGTAACATGAGACAAGGGACACAATGTTTTTACCCAGGTTCGGGCCCTCTCGACGTAGGTAAAACCCTACTCCTGCTTGATTGATATTGATGATATGGGTAGTACAAGAGTGGATCTACCACGAGATCAAGGAGGCTAAACCCTAGAAGCTAGCCTATGGTATGATTGTTGTTCGTCCTATGGACTAAAACCCTCCAGTTTATATAGACACCGGAGAGGGCTAGGGTTACACAGAGTCGGTTACAATGGTAGGAGATCTACATATCCATATTTCCAAGCTTGCCTTCCACGCCAAGGAAAGTCCCATCCGGACACGGGACGAAGTCTTCAATCTTGTATCTTCATAGTCTTGGAGTCCGGCCGATGATGATAGTTCGGCTATTCGGACACCCCCTAGTCCAGGACTCCCTCAGTGGCCTTCAGCTGGGTCTTACATTCCTCTAGCTCTTGAGATAAATGGGTATTCTTCTAAACAAGAACCTATGCATACAATGATCCTTAAATCAGTTGTGCCAACTGTTTCAAGTCTCAGGGGCTACTACTACACATACTTATCAATTTTTCTTACTCGTATATCCTTCACATATTGGTCCATTTCTCTGGCAAGTCCATCTCGAGCAGCGTGGATATATGCGTCTCCGGAGTTGAAGGCATTAAACGCCTCTTTGGAAAAAATACCACCACGGAGTACGGCCCGTCGGCGCCGGTGATTCATGGCGCTCTCCACTTCAGAATTTGTGGCGGAAAGCCTATCCATATCTTCTGCATGAGGACAGTTCGGCGTTGTCCCCACATCAGCCTCCTGATGACCCACAAGTATAGGGAATCTATCGTAGTCCTTTCGATAAGTAAGAGTGTCGAACCCAACAAGGAGCAGAAGGAAATGATAAGCGGTTTTCAGCAAGGTATTCTCTGCAAGTACTGAAATAAGTGGTAACAAATAGTTTTGTGATAAGATAAATTGTAACGAGCAACAAGTAACAAAAGCAAATAAAGTGCAGCAAGGTGGCCCAATCCTTTTTGTAGCAAAGGACAAGCCTAGACAAACTCTTATAATAGGAAAAGCGCTCCCGAGGACACATGGGAATATCGTCAAGCTAGTTTTCATCACGCTCATATGATTCGCGTTCGGTACTTTGATAATTTGATATGTGGGTGGACCGGTGCTTGGGTGCTGTTGTTACTTGAACAAGCATCCCACTTATGATTAACCTCTATTGCAAGCATCCGCAACTACAACAAAAGTATTAAGGTAAACCTAACCATAGCATGAAACATATGGATCCAAATCAGCCCCTTATGAAGCAACGCATAAACTAGGGTTTAAGCTTCTGTCACACTAGCAACCCATCATCTACTTATTACTTCCCAATGCCTTCCTCTAGGCCCAAATAATGGTGAAGTTAGTCGACGTTCACATAACACCACTAGAGGTTAGACAACATACATCTTATCAAAATATCGAATGAATACCAAATTCACATGACTACTAATAGCAAGACTTCTCCCTTGTCCTCAGGAACAAACGTAATTACTCACAAAGCATATTCATGTTCATAATCGGAGGGGTAATAATATGCATAAAGTATCTGAACATATGATCTTCCACCAAATAAACCAACTAGCATCAACTACGAGTAATCAACACTACTAGCAACCTACTAGCACCAATCCCGGACTTGGAGACAAGAATTGGATACAAGAGATGAACTAGGGTTTGGAGATGAGATGGTGCTGGTGAAGATATTGATGGAGATTGCCCTCTCCCGATGAGAGGAGCGTTGGTGATGATGATGGTGATGATTTCCCCCTCCTGGAGGGAAGTGTCCCCGGGAGAACAGCTCTACGGAGCCCTAGATTGGTTCCGCCAAGGTTCCGCCTCGTGGCGGTGGAGTCTCGTCCCGAAAGGTTGCCTTCTATTTTTTTCTCATCGAAAGACTTCATATAGGAGAAGATGGGCGTCGGAGAGCCACCAGGGGGCCCACGAGGTAGGGGGCGCGCCCTAGGGGGGGGGGCGCCCCCACCCTTGTGAGCAGGGTGTGGGCCCCCTAGCCTTCATCTTTGGCGATGATTTTTCTTTATTTATTTTAAGATATTCTGTGGAGTTTCAGGACTTTTGGAGTTGTGCAGAATAGGCCTTCAATATTTGCTCCTTTTCCAGCCTAGAATTCCAGCTGCCGGCATTCTCCCTCTTCATGTAAACCTTGTAAAATAAGAGAGAATAGCCATAAGTATTGTGACATAACGTGAAATAGCAGCCCATAATGCAATAAATATTGATATAAAAGCATGGTGCAAAATGGACGTATCAACTCCCCCAAGCTTAGACGTCGCTTGTCCTCAAGAGAAAAGCCGATAACAATAAATATGTCCTCATGTTTAGAGGTAGATGCGTCGGTAAAAATAAAATACGGACATGAAGGCATCATGATTATTTCCATAACAGCAACATATATAGATTTTGTCATATGCTTACTTATGTTCAAGTGATGATCTTTTCACAAAGCCAGAGTATGAATCAGAAACCTTATTGAGTACCAAGAAATTATAACCTCAGTCATTGAAGCAATTGCAATTTATCATAACATCGGAAAGAGTCTATGTCAGAGCTTAAAAGCAAGTCCACATACTCAACTATCACTTAATCCTTCATAATTGCTAACACTCACGCAATACTTGTGGTTACGGAGTTTTAATCGGATACTGAGAAAGATAGGGGCTTATAGTTTTGCCCCACAACCTTTTACCTCAAGGGTAATGTCAACAATAATAATTCATGCTCCCCTACATCCAATTAGATATATATATATCATGTTCTTTCCAACATGCTAAGCTTGCCAAAGGATAAAATGAAAAAGGAAAGGTGAAGATCACCGTGACTCTTGCATAAGGTAGAGGATAATAATGAAAGATAGGCCCTTCACAGAGGGAAGCAGAGGTTGTCATGCGCGTTTAGGGTTGATGCACAAAATCTTAATGCAAAAGAACGTCACTTTATATTGCCCCTTGTATGTGGACCTTTATTATGCAGTCCGTTGCTTTTATTACGTCCACAACAAGTTCGTACAAAGCTTATTTTCTCTGCACTAATAAGTCATGCATATTTAGAGAGCAATTTTTATTGCTTGCACCGATGACAACTTACTTGAAGGATCTTACTCAATCAATAGGTAGATATGGTGGACTCTCATGGCAAAACTGGTTTAAGGGTATTTGGAAGCACAAGTAGTATTTCTACTTGGTGCTGAGAATTTGGCTAGCATGAGGGGGAAAGGCAAGCTCAACAAGTTAGAGGATCCATGACAACATACTTTATCTCAGATGTAAGAAAACATAACTCATTATGTTGTCTTCCTTGTCCAACCTCAACTCTTTAGCATGTCATATTTTAATGAGTGCTCCCAATCCTAAAAAATGTCAATGATAATATATCTATATGTGAAACCTCTCTTTCCTTATTACTTCCTATTAATTGCAACGATGACCAAAGCTATATTTGCCAACTCCCAACAACTTTTAATCATCATACTCTTTCTATGTGAAGTCATTACTCTCAATAAGATCAATATGAACTCTTTCATTCTTTTTGTTCTTTTTCTTCTATTCACCCAAGATCATGGCAAAATAATCAAGCCCTTCACTCAACACTAATCTTTATTATATAGCTCACGAACTCGAATACAAAGAAGGATCATAAAGCAAAACTCAAAACTAGATCATGCCATGACTTTATTCTACTAAATCAAGATACTACTAATAGGATCGAACTAAGAAAAATGGTAAAGATAGGAGTTGTGATGGTGATACGATACCAGGACACCTCCCCCAAGCTTGGCAGTTGCCAAGGGGAGTGCCCATACCCATGTGATTATTTCTCGTTCTTTGTTGTTGGTGTAATATTCTTGGCGATGATTCCCCTCAAAATACGGTTCTCCTCCTCGAGCTTATTGACTTGCTGCTTGAGGTCCATTGTTTCCTTCCGAAGCTTTCCTGTAACGGCTAAAGCTCCTTGCACCCAAGGGTGTTGCATAGCTGCGGGAGAACAAGAGACACTCCTCCTCATATTTTCATAGGAAAGAAATCTAACATTGGAAGGGATAACCAAGTTTGGAATAGCTGAGCTCTGTAGTTCCCCCATCGTAAACCTAGCTCGGAGGCGAGAGGTGACTTCTTGATCTTCCATGGCATCTACCCTCATTAGGTCAGCCTCCATCTCTTCCTCCGTTGCTGGCCCAAAGTGGTCAGCGTCACTGTTTGCCCTTGGTTCCGATGCCAGCTTAGATACCCGGCTCTCCCCGACTGACTCTTGAGAGGACATCTTGCTCTAATCTGCAGCAGCAACAGCTTGAAACAAAAACAGAGGATATTTGCTTGATACGAGAGTCAAAACCTTCGGGAGAATATATAATGAATTTTTATCGACCAAAATATGTATCGTGCAAGAAAAGAAGTCCGGAGGGCACACGAGGTGCTCACGAGGTAGGGGGGCACGCCCAGGGGGTAGGGCGTGCCCTCCACCCTCGTGGAGGCCTCGCATCCTCCCCGGACTGCTACTTATTTTTCTATTTTTCTAAATTTTCCAAAACGGAGAAATATTGCCTTAAAAATTGTTTTGGAGTCGGTTTACTTACCGTACCACATACCTATTCCTTTTCGGAGTCTGGAAGGTGTCCCTTATGTATTCCTATGGGGTTATGGTTTCAATAATATTGGTTTCAACATTTATAGGATTACCTGAGATATAGTGTTTGATCCTTTGACCGTTTACCACCTTCGGATTTGTGCCTTCGAAGTTGTTGATTTTTATGGCACCGGAACGATAGACCTCCTCTATAACGTAGGGACCTTCCCATTTGGAGAGAAGTTTTCTAGCAAAAAATCTTAAACGAGAGTTGTATAGCAATACATAATCACCTACATTAAACTCACGCTTTTGTATCCTTTTGTCATGCCATCTTTTAACTTTTTCTTTAAACAACTTGGCATTTTCATAAGCTTGGGTTCTCCATTCATCAAGTGAGCTAATATCAAATAACCTCTTCTCACCGGCAAGTTTGAAATCATAGTTGATCTCTTTAATAGCCCAATATGCCTTATGTTCTAGTTCGAGAGGTAGGTGACATGCTTTTCCATAAACCATTTTATACGGAGACATACCCATAGGATTCTTATATGCAGTTCTATAGGCCCACAATGCTTCATTCAGTTTCTTGGACCAATTCTTTCTTGGCCTATTAACAGTCTTTTGCAAAATTAATTTGAGCTCTCTATTGCTCAATTCTACTTGACCACTAGACTGCAGGTGATATGGAGATGCGATTCTATGATTGACATCATATTTAGCAAGCATTTTACGGAAAGCACCATGAATAAAATGTGAACCACCATCAGTCATTAAATATCTAGGGACTCCAAACCTCGGAAAAATTACTTCCTTAAGCATTTTAATAGAAGTGTTATGATCAGCACTACTAGTTGGAATAGCTTCTACCCACTTAGTAACGTAATCAATAGCAACTAAAATGTGTGTATATCCATTAGAGGCAGGAAAAGGTCCCATATATTCAAAGCCCCAAACATCAAATGGTTCAATAACAAGTGAATAATTCATAGGCATTTCTTGACGTCTACTAATATTACCAATTCTTTGGCATTCATCGCAAGACAGAACAAACTTACGAGCATCCTTGAAGAGAGTAGGCCAATAAAAACCAGATTGCAATACCTTATGTGCAGTTCTATCTCCAGCGTGGTGTCCTCCATAAGCTTCAGAGTGACACTTGCGTAGGATCTGTTCCTGCTCATGCTCAGGTACACAATGTCTAATAACACCATCTACTCCTTAATAAAGATGTGGGTCATCCCAAAAGTAATGTCGCAAGTCATAGAAAAACTTTTTCTTTTGCTGGTATGTGAAGCTAGGTGGTATAAATTTAGCAACAATATAATTAGCATAATCAGCATACCATGGAGTGCTATGAGAAGCGCTTATGACATTTAATTGTTCATCAGGAAAGCTATCATCAATAGGTAGTGGGTCATCAAGAACATTCTCTAACCTAGATAAGTTGTCTGCAACGGGGTTCTCAGCTCCTTTTCTATCAACAATATGAAATCAAATTCTTGCAGCAAGAGAACCCACCTAATGAGTCTAGGTTTTGCATCTTTCTTTTCCATAAGATATTTAATAGCAGCATGATCGGTGTGAATGGTTGCTTTAGAATCAACAATATAGGGTCTGAATTTATCACAAGCGAATACAACTGCTAAAAGTTCCTTTTCGGTAGTAGCATAATTTCTTTGAGCAATGTCTAGAGTCTTACTAGCATAATGGATAACATTTAATTTCTTATCAACTCTTTTCCCTAGAACAGCACCTACAACATAATCACTAGCATCACACATAGTTTCAAAGGGTAAATTCCAATCAGGTGGCTGAACAACAGGTGCAGAGACTAATGCTTTCTTAAGTATTTCAAATGCTTCTACACAATCATCATCGAAGACAAATGGTACATCTTTTTGTAGTAAGTTAGTCAGAGGCCGAGAAATTTTTGAGAAGTCCTTAATGAACCTCCTATAAAATCCGGCATGACCAAGGAATCTTCTTATACCTTTGATGTCCTTGGGACATGGCATCTTTTCAATAGCATCAACCTTGGCTTTATCAACTTCAATACCTCTTTCAGCAACTTTGTGCCCCAAGACAATACCTTCATTAACCATAAAGTGGCACTTTTCCCAATTCAAGACAAGATTAGTTTCTTCACATCTCTGCAAAACTCGAGCAAGATTGCTCAAGCAATCATCAAAAGAGGAACCATAGACGGAAAAGTCGTCCATGAAAACCTCACAAATCTTTTCGTAAAAGTCAGAGAATATAGCCATCATGCATCTTTGAAAGGTAGCAGGTGCATTACATAAACCAAAAGGCATACGTCTATAAGCAAAAGTACCAAAAGGGCATGTAAAAGTAGTCTTTGATTGATCTTTAACCGACACAGGTATTTGAGAGAAACCGGAATAACCATCTAGAAAGCAATAATGTGTATGTTTGCATAATCTTTCTAGCATTTGATCAATGAAAGGTAAGGGGTAATGATCTTTCTTAGTAGCCTTATTTAATTTGCGGAAATCAATTACCATCCTATAACCTGTGATAATTCTTTGCGGAATCAATTCATCTTTATCATTAGGGACAACAGTAATAACTCCCTTCTTAGGGACACAATGAACAGGACTTACCCACTGACTATCAGCAACGGGATAAAATTATACCTGCCTCCAGAAGCTTGATTATTTCTTTTCTTACCACTTCTTTCATTTTAGGATTCAAACATCGTTGAGGATCACGAACTGGTTTGGCATCCGCTTCCAAATTTATTTTATGTTGACATAGAGTGGGACTGATGCCCATAAGATCATCCAGAGTATATCCAATAGCGGCACAATGCTTCTTCAGAGTTTTCAATAATCTTTCTTCTTCATGCTCTGAAAGGTTAGCACTAATAATGACAGGATATATTTTCTTTTCATCAAGATAAGCATATTTAAGATTATCAGGCAACAGTTTAAGCTCAAACACAGGATCGCCCTTGGGTTGAGGAGGATCCCCTAGGATTTAAATAAGCAAATTGTGTTGCAGAATAGGTTCCTGTTTAAAGAATACTTCATCTATTTCCCTTCTTTCATTCATGAACATATCATTCTCATGGTCTAGCAAATAGTGTTCTAAAGGATCACTAGGAGGTACGACAATATAAGCAAGACCAATAATTTCATCCTTACTAGGCAATTCTTCCTCACGATGTTGTTTACTAAATTTAGAGAAATTAAACTCATGAACCATATCATCCAAGCCAACAGTAACAACATTCTTTTCGCAGTCTATCTTAGCATTAACAGTATTCAAGAAGGGTCTACCAAATATAATGGGACAAAAGCTATCTTGTGGAGAATCAAGAACAAGAAAATCAGCAGGATATTTGGTTTTTCCACACAAGACTTCAACATCTCTAACAATTCCCATTATAGATATAGTATCTCTATTGGCAAGTTTAATTGTAACATCAATATCTTCTAACTCAACAGGTGCAATATCATGCATAATTTCTTCATACAAGGTAATAGGTATAACACTAGCACTAGCACCCATATCACATAACCCATGATAACAATGATCTCCTATTTTAACAGAAATAACAGGCACACCTACCACATGTCTATGTTTATCTCTAGCACAAGGTTTAGCAATTCTAGCAGTTTCACCACGGAATTGAATAACATGCCCATCAATATTATCAGACAAGAGATCTTTAACAATAGGAATATTGGGTTCTACTTTGACTTGCACAGGAGGTGTATAAGTTCTAATATTGCTTTTACGAACAATAGTTGAAGCTTTAGCATGATCCTTCATTCTAACATGGAAAGGTGGTTTCTCAACATAAGAAGTGGGAACAATAGGATCATTATAAGTTACAGTCTTTTCTTCAACTTTAATAGGTGCAGCTACTTTTACTTCTATGGGAGGATGATATTTAAACCAATTCTCCTTGGGGAGATCAACATAAGTAGCAAAAGATTCACAGAAAGAAGCTACTATCTCAGAGTCAAGTCCATATTTAGTTCTAAACTTACGGAAAATATCGGTATCCATAAAAGATTTAACACAATCAAACTTAGCTGTCATACCTGACTCCTTACCTTCATCGAGGTCCCAATCTTCAGAGTTGCGTTTAATTCTATCCAATAAATTCCATCTAAATTCAATAGTCTTCATCATAAAAGAGCCAGCACAAGAAGTATCGAGCATGGTGCGATTGTTATCAGAAAGCCGAGCATAAAAACTTTGCATAATTACTTCTCTTGAGAGCTCATGATTGGGGCATGAATATAACATTGATTTAAGCCTCCCCCAAGCTTGAGCAATGCTTTATCCTTCACGAGGCCAAAAATTATATATATAATTGCGATCACGATGAACAAGATGCATAAGGTAATACTTTTGATGAAATTCCAATTTCAATCTTTTATAGTTCCATGATCTCATATCATCACATAGCCTATACCATGTCAATGCGTCTCCCTTCAAAGATAAAGGTAAGGCCTTCTTCTTAACAACATCATCGGGTATACCTGCAAGCTTAAATAGTCCACAAACATCATCCACATAGCATAGATGTTCATCAGGATGCCTTGTTCCATCTCCTGTAAAAGTGTTAGCCAGCAGTTTTTCCATCATACCCAAAGGAATCTCAAAAGGAGTTTCATTTTCAATAGGTTCAGTAGGTTGAGTAGGTTGAGGAGCAACTCTTTGCTCTACTGGACAGGATGAAGATACCCCGAACAAGCCCCAGACAATTACTTTCCATAGTAACAAGTGACAAAAAATTTCAGCACACTAAATAAATTTTTCCTTACCAAATTCCACCTACCAAAGGCGCTTCACTCCCCGGCAACGGCGCCAGAAAAGAGTCTTGATGACCCACAAGTATAGGGGATCTATCGTAGTCCTTTCGATAAGTAAGAGTGTCGAACCCAACGAGGAGCAGAAGGAAATGATAAGCGGTTTTCAGCAAGGTATTCTCTGCAAGTACTGAAATAAGTGGTAACAGATAGTTTTGTGATAAGATAAATTGTAACGAGCAACAAGTAACAAAAGTAAATAAAGTGCAGCAAGGTGGCCCAATCCTTTTTGTAGCAAAGGACAAGCCTAGACAAACTCTTATAATAGGAAAAGCGCTCCCGAGGACACATGGGAATATCGTCAAGCTAGTTTTCATCACGCTCATATGATTCGCGTTCGGTACTTTGATAATTTGATATGTGGGTGGACCAGTGCTTGGTTGCTATTCTTACTTGAACAAGCATCCCACTTATGATTAACCTCAATTGCAAGCATCCACAACTACAACAAAAGTACTGAGGTAAACCTAACTATAGCATGAAACATATGGATCCAAATCAGCCCCTTACGAAGCAACGCATAAACTAGGGTTTAAGCTTCTGTCACTCTAGCAACCCATCATCTACTTATTACTTCCCAATGCCTTCCTCTAGGCCCAAATAATGGTGAAGTGTTATGTAGTCGACGTTCACATAACCCCACTAGAGGTTAGACAACATACATCTTATCAAAATATCGAACGAATACCAAATTTACATGACTACTAATAGCAAGACTTCACCCTTGTCCTCAGGAACAAACGTAATTACTCATAAAGCATTTTCATGTTCATAATCAGAGGGGTAATAATATGCATAAAGGATCTGAACATATGATCTTCCACCAAATAAACCAACTAGCATCAACTACAAGGAGTAATCAACACTACTAGCAGCCTACTAGCACCAATCCCGGACTTGGAGACAAGAATTGGATACAAGAGATGAACTAGGGTTTGGAGATGAGATGGTGCTTGTGAAGATGTTGATGGAGATTGCCCTCTCCCGATGAGAGGAGCGTTGGTGATGACGACGGTGATGATTTCCCCCTCCCAGAGGGAAGTGTCCCCGGCAGAACAGCTCTGCCGGAGCCCTAGATTGGTTCCGCCAAGGTTCCGCCTCGTGGCCGTGGAGTCTCGTCCCGAAAGGTTGCCTTCTATTTTTTTCTAATCGAAAGACTTCATATAGGAGAAGATGGGCATCAGAGAGCCACCAGGGGGAGCACAAGGTAGGGGGGCGCACCCCAGGGGGGGCGCCCCCCACCCTCGTGAGCAGGGTGTGGGCCCCCTGGCCTTCATCTTTGCTGATGATTTTTCTTTATTTATTTTAAGATATTCCGTGGAGTATCAGGACTTTTGGAGTTGCGCGGAATAGGCCTTCAATATTTGCTCCTTTTCCAGCCCAGAATTCCAGCTGCCGGCATTCTCTCTCTTCATGTAAACCTTGTAAAATAAGAGAGAATAGCCATAAGTATTGTGACATAACGTGAAATAACATCCCATAATGTAATAAATATTGATATAAAAGCATGATGCAAAATGGACGTATCACCTCCACCCGTGAGTCCGGATCAGGCATCCGGCTGCTTGAGGCGTGGCTGGCAGGGTCCCCGGATATAGTCCGGTGACTACTCTTTCTGCCAGGACATAATTAAGACTGTCATATCTCGGCAAAGATAATCATGGGGTAAGTTTAATTTGTACCTCTGCGCCGGCGTCTCAACCCTAACTACCTTCCTTTTAATTCTGCCTTGTCCGGGCGCCCCTTGCTGATGAACCCCCATGGGTTCTGCGCGGCGTCCTGATGGCCGTTTCTATAAATATGCAACATGTGTGCATAAGGTATGGCATAACAAAGGAATCCTTTTCGGAAGTTAGGACCCCGGCTTTACTTACATGCGACACAGGAAGCAGTCTGGGATAATCTGCGATGATGGCCACTAAAGAGCCGTCACCGCCTGCTTGGTAGAATGTCCCGTTGACAAACTCCACGGATATGTCCGGATCCTCTTCGAGTCCGGGGTCGAGGGCCCTGCTAGGATCCTCTGGCTGTGGAGATGGGCTGTTGAACCCTTCCACGGCCTTTTTTAGTTCCTGCTTTGAAATAGCAAGGTAAATGATTGTGACGAAGGGGGCAAGAATGGACGGAGTCGAGTAAAGGATGACATCTTACCCAGCTTGGGGGTTGTACATGGAAAATCCATCCCGCGGTTTAATGCGGAGGAACTCCTCTTCTTCTTCTTTATACAAGTCGGATAATATTCTCGCCAGAGCGATGGCAGAGTCCGAACCTTTACGACCGAAGCGGGAGGCGTCGTCTTCTCCATTGAAGTGCCACATGGGTTTCCTCCTATATTGAAGTGGCTGCACTCCCTGTATTATACATATTGATATAACTTCGGTTATCGTCAGTCCTGATTTGGCCAAGATTTTTATCCTGCTCATCAGATAGAAGAATTCTCTGTTGTCTTCCTCCTGGGGGCTCCGGGGGCGCCAACTTTGGAGTTTCTTCAGTGAAGTATTGGTAAACTCAGGAAGGCCTGTCCGGACTGGTTCCGGAAGGGGAACGTCATCAACATAAAACCACTCCGAAGGCCAGTCTTCGGACGCCTTCTTTGGAGTACCGGACAGGTATCCGGTCTAGGCGACGCGCCATATTTCGGCTCCGCACACTTGATATATGGATCCCTCTTGGTTGCGGGGACGAGGCGGAATAACCTATTCCATAACTCGAAATGAGCTTCACAGCCCAGAAATAGCTCGCAGAGGGCAACGTAACCCGCGATGTGCAGTATGGAGGTGGGGGTAAAGATATGCAGCTGGAGGCCGTAGAACTCCAGGAGCCCGCGGAGGAATGGTTGGATTGAAAACCCGACTCCTCTTAGCAGATATGGGACAAGGCATACCTGCTCCCCCTGAGATGGGTTAGGAAATCTCTCCGCTTGCTCCCCACCATTATAGGTGGCTAGTCCGGATTGGACGGGGACCATGTATGCAGGTGGAAGGAACCCTTAGGTCTGCAGCTCTACTAGGCGGCTGTGAGGGACAGAACACTTTTCCCAATCCCTTGGCTTCGAGCTAAGGGAGCGAGAGGAAGAGCTACGGCGACCGGCCATGATGGGATGGTTTTTTCCGGACGCGCTCTACGGAATGCTTGCTTGCGAGAAGATGGTGTCATTTGGATCTGAGCATCCTCGTCTCTTCAAATAGAACGTTCACTTACAAGGTTAGGGTGGCAAATGTAAAAATGCCCCGGCTCCTTGTATTCGCTCGACACGTGTAGATGGTCATTATTAAAGCACAGAGGCCGAGGAGTACAACATTAATGGGTTGCCGGACACTATTCGCTACAACAGGTACTCTGGATTTGGAGAAGAACCCACCTTGCAATGCCGAAGACAATCTGCATGCCGGACTCATCGTCATTGAAGCCTGGTTTGAGGGCTACTGAGGGAGTCCAGGATAAGGAGGTATCCGGATAGCCGGACTATATGCTTTGGCCGGACTATTGGACTATGAAGATACAAGATTGAAGACTTCGTCCCATGTCCGGATGGGACTCTCCTTTGCGTGGAACGCAAGCTTGGCGATTCGGATGATAGATCTCCTTCTCTGTAACTGACTCTATGTAACCCTAGGCCCCTCCAGTATCTATATAAACCGGAGGGTTTTAGTCCGTAGGACAACAACAATCATAATCATAGGCTAGCTTCTAGGGTTTAGCCTCTACGATCTTGTGGTAGATCAACTCTTGTAATACTCATATCATCAAGATCAATCAAGCAGGAAGTAGGGCATTACCTCCATCGAGAGGGCCTGAACCTGGGTAAACATCGTGTCCCCGGTCTCCTGTTACCATTAGCATTAGACACATAGTTCGGAACCCCCTACCCAAGATCCGCCAGTTTTGACACCAACAGCCGGCAGTTCACCGGCGAAGGAGCGAGGGAGCTGAAGCCAGTTGCCGCCCGGGTTATCCGATCACACGACGAACTCCGGCAGTGCCTCCGCCAAGTGGAAGCGCGGTCGGGGAGGCCGCACAGCCACGACGCGCCTTCCCCCACCAACCGGGCTGCCTCGACATGGGCGGCCACCACCGCGTGAAGGGCCACCGCCGCGACCACAGGAAGCCACGGTAGGGGTCGCTGGATTCTTGTGAGGACGACCGCGGCCTCACTTGGGCAGAGGAGCCAGGCCCTTCCTGGCGAGCCTTCCCTTTCTCTGTGGCCGAAAACCTCTTCACGGGCGCCAAGAGGGCGCTGCAAGCAACAGGAGCGAGGGAGAAGAAGCAGGCAGAGCAAGAAGAGATGGGCAACGGGGGCTCTCGCCCCTCCTCATTTATAGTCCGAGGAAGGCCAACCGTCGACCTCCACGATCGCAGGTAATGATGACTCTTTTTGCATGCAACAGGGACTCGTCAAATCGGGCAGTTGCGGAGGCAGCGTGGGGAAGCGGAGACGCCCACGTCCAATCAGTCGCCACGCGTCGACCAAGGCCGCAGGCTGTTGGGGCCCATGGTGCTCCGCACTTACCCTTTGGCTTTGCTGCTAAGCCAAGTCCGAGCGCGTCATGGGCCCGTGGGCTACTGTCGGCATTCTGGGAACGGGGGTCCCCAGACTTGCCTGCCTGCGGCCTGCTGTGTGGCTCAACCAGTGGCCCAGTACGGCCCGTCTTCATCAACCAACACTCAAGACCCTTGCGAGGGGCCAAGCCTCATGGGGCGGACGACACAAGGCCTCCTCAGGAGCGGCCTCACCAGGTAGGCTCACGAGGGGGCGGAGAGATAAGGGCAAGGGGTACCTCGCGAGGTCCCCCATGATGCAAGCCATGATGATCAAGACCAGGCGGGTGCCAGGAGGGCGCCATCCCATGCAGTGTCCTTGTTTCCTGTTTGGTCCTAAGGGGGGCAAGCGCAGGCATGGAGTACCGAGGCATAAGGCAAAGGTTTCCATATCAGTTCAACAAGCCCCAGACCAGCAGGACAGCAGGTCGGTGTCGGTGTCAAAACCGACGGATCTCGGGTAGGGGGTCCCGAACTGTGCGTCTAAGGCTAATGTTAACAGGAGGCCGAGGACACGATGTTTACCCAGGTTTGGGCCCTCTCGATGGAGGTAATACCCTACTTCCTGCTTGATTGATCTTGATGATATGAGTATTACAAGAGTTGATCTACCATGAAATTGTAGAGGCTAAACCCTAGAAGCTAGCCTATGATTATGATTGTTCCTGTCCTATGGACTAAACCCTCCGGTTTATATAGACACCGCAGGGGGCTAGGGTTACATAGAGTCGGCTACAGAGAAGGAGATCTGCATATCCGTATAGCCAAGCTTGCCTTCCATGCAAAGGAGAGTCCCATCCGGACACGGGGCAAAGTCTTCAGTCTTGTATCTTCATAGTCCAACAGTCCGGCCAAAGTATATAGTCCGGCTGTACAGATACCCCCTAATCCGGGACTCCCTCAGTAGCCCCTGAATCAGGCTTCAATGACGATGAGTCCGGCGCGCAGATTGTCTTCGGCATTACAAGGCGGGTTCCTCCTCCGAATACTCCATAGAAGATTTTGAACATGGGTATCGTGTCTGGCTCTGCAAAACAAATTCCACATTCCTCCATAGAGAGAGCAGTATCCCACAAATCAAATCAGCTGACAACTTTTCGTAGCATGATAACACACCACGCCCCGGTTATTATGCGAACCGTTTCTCACAACCTTCCGCCGCACATATCGCAAGGCGGTTTTACCGGCACGTCTTGTCGAAGCAGAAATCATGTCCCCTGATCACGGGATTCTCATCAATACGGGTGTGGGTAACCCAACCTTGCCATCAATTGTGGCGTTTGGAGAATAAGTGGTTTACTGGGCAAGTGGGGAGGCGCAGGATCCTCGCTGCCTTTATAAGGGGATAAGAGCTCCCTTTTTCACCCACGCCCTCTTCTTCCTCTGCTCATACGTTCCTTTTCGCTCGAGCCCTAGCGCCCTAGCGTTCGTCCTCTCCACCCACAAAGGCTTTCTGAAAATGTCTGGATCCGGAGCAGGAGGCAAGTGGATGGCCGCTACCGTCCGGGAGAAGGATATCAAAAGGCTTCGTGGGGTCGGGTATTTGCCCAAGAGAATTGGTCACCGCCTTCCGATGACGGGACAGATCATCCCCACTCCGGAATCCCACAAGAGGGTGGTATTCCTCCCTCATTTTGTCCGCGGGCTGGGGGTTTCCCCTTCACCCATTCGTTCGCAACATCAAGTATTATTACGGGATTGATTTTCACGACCTATCCCCAAATTCTTTCCTCAACATCTCGACATTCATCGTCGTGTGTGAGGCCTTGCCCCGCATCTCGCCACACTTTGGTTTATGGCTGAAGGTGTTCAACGTGAAGCCTAAGGTAGTGAGCGGCAGGCACGCCGAGTGCGGAGGAGACATGGTGAGCAGGATGCCCAATGTTACATGGCCAACAGGTACTTTCAATGATTCCTTCAAGGAGTGGCTGCAGCAGCGGTTTTATATCACTGAGCCACGCGGCAAGGATTGGGCCGCTGCTCCGGAATTCAGATCCGGAGCCCCTCTACGCCACACGTCCTAGCCCAAGAAGGGCCTGGACTGGGCTTCGTCTGACGAACTATCAACGCTCCAAACGCGCGTTCAAGATATGGAAGATAAGAGCATCAAGCTCATAAATGTAGTCCAGGTGATGTTGATTCACCGGATTCTACCTTGTCAACACTGGGCTTGAAATCTATGGGAGTTCGACCCGACCAAGCACCAGACCCTTCTAGAGCTCTTCGGCTCCTTGCGTGAGGGCATCTGGAAGGTGCTTTTCAAGTCCGGCAAATCATGGCCAGACTCTGTCGTGGACCGTGGGTACCAAGTGTCCCGCCCTGCAAGTTCGGTAAGTAACCGTACGTTGACAATTCATATGTTATATTGGCATATCCTTAGCAGAATGCCTAATGTTTTTTCCACAATCCTCCTAGGGCTGGAAAAGGAAGGCGGGGCGGATCTACTGTCCAGCCCCGCTGCCAGAAGAACCGGCCGGCCCACTTCTGACGAAGATGCTGGTCCCGGCACCCTACAAGGCGCAGAAGAAGAAGACCGAAGAAGAGGTCAAGAAGACCAGGGGCGGCCTCCGTCGCCGTGGGGCCTCGGATACAAAATCCAAAGATTCTAGCGCCCATCCTTCCTCCGAAGAGGACGATGAGGAGGAGGAGGAAAGTGAATCCCCCGTGGGGGAAAGAAAGAAAAGGACGGCCTCCACATCCTTGGAGGCTGAGTCGCCCAAGAGGGGAAAAACTCCCCTTCTAGAGGAGTCCACTGCCGCCGCCGATAGCATCACGGAGTGGGATCTCAGGGCCCAGCCCCTGGTGAACTCGTGAGTATAAAATCTGAACATGCTTATGCATCCAGATTCGTCATGGCATAATATTTTAACATGAGCCATACTTTTTACAGTCATGTGAGGTCCCGTGCCGAGCAATCCTCGTCGGAGGATTCGCTGGGTTCGGATGCTATGGAGAGCGGGACACCCCCGAAGGCCCCCTCCCCTAGTCGTGTGGATGACACCGAGATTTCGTCCCAGAAGGACCCAAGCCACGGAAGAGGGGGAAGATCGCAAAGGCAACACCAGAAGGCCAAACTTCTGGGTCCGGACACACGGGAGAGAAAACTCCCGTGGATGTCGATAGCGGGGGTCATCTTAATTCCAGCCCCCAGCCGGACACTATCCTGGAGGCCAATAAGGCTCTAGAATCGGGCAGGCGGCCTCCGTTGGCTGCAGGGGGCGTGCCCATTCCACCGACGACTTCTGTCCAACCAGAGGTGCCGGATGCTTTGTTGGCGGTGCTGAAGGGCGCCTCCATCGTTGATGAACACCGTGCCCTTATGGGTGCGGTGATTGAGAAGATTCAGTTTGCTGAGAGCGGACTGAATGAATCCTGTGTCAGCCTTATAAGAGGCTTCGAGGTATGGAAGAGTGTCACAGTATAGATAGTAGCCCCTGATACACTATTCGGTTAAAAGGAAGAACCGGACAGAGGATCAATATTATGCTCACAGGAGACTCACTTGATCACATTTAACTTGTTTTAATAAGCAGGCGTCTATAGCGACTGTCACCTCCCATGCTGCAGAAGTATCTGGACTAAAGCGTAGTCTGGAGATTGCCGAAGGAGAACTTGGCCAAGTGAAGAAACAACTAGAGGACAACCAAGGTATGCGGAAACCTTGTTTATTTGACACAAATGGTTGAGATGTGCATGATAAAAATATTTTTATGATGTGCTCTAGGGGCAACGTCCGAAATTGAGGCTCTTAAAAGGCTGTGGTTGAAGCCGAGAAGAGGGCAGCCACAGAGCAAGCTCTCCATGAGAAGCACAAAGCCAGAGTTATTGAGGCCGAGCTAAAGCTTCAAGAGGCTGTGATGAAATGCGAGACCTTGGAGCAGAGTTTATCAAGGAAAGAATCCGAACTCTCCCAGGCTCGCCAAGCCGCAAGTGATGCCCGGGGGGAAGCCCAGGGTGCCCTGAAGGAGATCCAGGAAGCGAGGAAGATTGTGTCCGGTAAGGCTTTTTATATATAAAGAGGATATTTTGAAAGGAGGAAATCAAGTTTGATGATTTGAATTCTGATTTCTCTAGGGGATTTTGCGGAGCTGCCGCGCAGCATATCTGATGCTGCCCAATTCTATCGAGCAGAAGGAAGGAATACTGCGGATAAGCTCTTCTGGATTCATTATCTGGCGCCGAATTATCCGGTGCCTTTCTCCGATCAGCTGAAGCAGCTGACCGAACTGCATAAGGCGGCCGAACTGGCCATGAAGGACGTAATTATCTGGCTGTGGCCCGCCGAGCCGTTTCCAAGCAGTTACTTCAGGCTCGTAAAGCGGCTTGTGAGTGCCTGCCCTCGACTCGAAGTCATCAAGCAGTCGGTCTGTATAGAGGGTGCGCGAATGGCCTTTGCCCGTGCAAAAGTGCATTGGGGGAAGATGGATGCAGAAAAGCCGATGACCGAGGGACCACCGGAGGGTAAGGAGCACTGCACGTCTGAAATGTATTATGAAGGTGTCTTGAAAGGAGCCCGCCTTGCAGTGGAGCAATGCACCAGTGACATTATATTTCCATGAATACGGTCATGTTTGTCCATTGTAATGTTTGAAAAAGGTCATTTTTATTGCCTGTCATTTGAAAGTTTTTCCTCTTGTGTGGCCGTTTTATATATTAATCCTAAGAGTTGGCCAGTCGTCGGCTTCCGCCCCCACGCAGTGAGTACGGGAGTGTTCGGGATAAACCTGAGCACTCTTTATCCCAGTTTTGGGTCCTTGAAGGAGGTGTTCAGCACAGTAAACTACGCAATCAAACTATAGGGCTTTATCACTCTCACTTAGCCATAGGGAGTTAAAAGTATGGTAGGCGCAGCCCCTGGAGTTCGGAAGACCGCACGAGGGGCTCTATAAGCGCCTGATCAGAAGAAAACCGATCCTTTGCATGCTGCATTGGTTATAGCATTATGCGGAAGAAATACTTAAAGATTTGACAACCTCCCGAACAGCTGACCAACTCTCGCCGCATCATGACAGTTAGTTTTCGGCTTTCTCTACTGAGGTGCTCGTCCGGAAGAACCGGGACACAATCGTAGTAGTTCTCCTAGCGCTACCTTAGCCCATATAGCGGAACGTAAGGTACCAAAACATAGGAGCCGGGAAAACCCAACTATTGACCCAAGACATGATTCGGAGCTGATGCATATAATGCTATAAGTTTGGGGTGCCGAACTGTCGTTACGGTGTTCGGACTTTTTTTTTGCCGTAATGTGGGTATAATGAAGCCCCTGACATACTGAGGCATATAGCGATAAGCAGCTTCCTTCCATCAAAAGGGTTTAATAAGAAATAACAACAGACTAGCATCATATAAACTCACATGTTGTATTTGAGTAATACGTCTAAGCGTATGAGTGCAGGTGATGTGATAAAAAAGAAATATGACTGTAGAACCTGCTAAGACCAGATGGGAGGAGGTTTACGCGGATCCGGAGTGTATTCGGATTTATCAAAGATGGGAGTATCTTTCGATTCCCATGCGTGTCCGCGCTGCTTCCACGTCGTCCGTCCTGGCCTACACAAACGTGAACCTGCGAAAAAATGCAAGAAATGGGTTTTTGCCACAGGGCGGTTGAGCCGCAGTATGTGGCTTGTCTTTTAAGTTTTGCCGGAGTGTTTTTAATGGAGCTCCGGACAGGCCGGTGTATCCCGACGCGCAGTAGTTCGGACTCCTTCTACAGAGTCCGTGAGCTTGGCCATCGACTTAAGGTTCGATTGGGAGGGGCCATTTGTAGCTCTTGCTATGAAAGCGGTGGTAGATTCTTCGGCAACGACGAGTTCGGCCCTGCCCTTAACCGTGATGACGCCGCGTGGACAGGGCATCTTGAGTTTATTGTAGGCATAATGTGGCACTGCACTGAACTGAGCAAACGCGGTTCGTCCGAGCAAGGCCTGATAGTCGTTGTGAAAGGGGATGATGTCGAAGAGTAACTCTTCGGTACGGTGACTGTCCGGGGATCCGAAGATCACTTCCAGTGTGATTCAGCCCGTACAACATGCCTCTACACCTGGTATGACACCCTTGAAGGTGGTGTTTGTGGGTTTGATCCTTGAGGGATTGATGCCCATTTTGCGCACTGTATCCTGATAGAGCAGGTTCAGGCTGCTGCCACCGTCCATGAGGACTTGTGTGAGGTGGAATCTGTCGATGATGGGGTCGAGGACCAATGCGGTTGAATCGCCATGACGGATATTGGTAGGATGGTCCCTACGATCGAAGGTGATCAGACAGGAAGACCATGGGTTGAACTTTGGGGCGACTGGCTCCATCGCATGGACGTCCTGTAGTGCACGCTTCCGTTCCCTCTTGGGAATATGGGTTGCGTATATCATATTCACCATTTTCACCCGGGGAGGGAATTTCTTCTGTCCTCCTGTGTTTGGCGGTCGGGGCTCCTCATCGTCATCGCTATGCAGCCCCTTGTCCTTGTGTTCAGCATTCAACTTGCCAGCCTGTTTAAATACCCAGCATTCTCCATTGGTATGGTTGGATGGTTTATCAGGGGTGCTGTGAATTTGACATGAGCGATCGAGTATGCGGTCCAAACTGGATGAGCCCGGATTGTTTGTTTTGAATGGCTTTTCCCGATGACCGGATTTCAAGCCTCTGAATCCGGTGTTGACTGCCGTGTCTTCGGCCTTTTCGCCAATGTTCCGACGCTTGTGTCTATTGCGTCGTGGCTTGCCGTTGCTGTCTCTGGCGTCTGAATCGCCAGAGTTTTTTGGTGTGATGTTGCTGCGAGCCAGCCAGCTGTCCTCGCCCGTGCAAAAGCGGGTCATTAGTGTCGTAAGGGCTGCCATGGATTTTGGCTTTTCTTGGCCAAGGTGTCGGGCAAGCCATTCGTCACAGATGTTATGCTTGAAAGCTGCTAACGCTTCGGCATCCAGACAATCGACAATTTGGTTCTTTTTAGTTAGGAACCGAGTCCAGAATTTCCTGGCTGACTCTCTGGGCTGTTGCGTTATGTGACTTAAGTCATCAGCATCCAGTGGTCGCACATAAGTGTCTTGGAAGTTGTCGAGGAATGCATCCTCCAGGTTCTCCCAGCTACCGATGGAGTTTGCCGGCAAGCTATTCAGCTAATGCCGAGCTAGTCCCTTGAGTTTTAGTGGGCGATACTTGATGGCATGTAGATCATCTCCGCGGGCCATGTGAATGTGTAGGAGAAAATCTTCAATCCATACCGCGGGGTCTGTGGTGCCATCATATGATTCAATGTTTACGGGTTTAAACCCTTCTTGCAATTCATGACCCATTATTTCATTAGTGAAGCATAGGGGGTGTGTGGCGCCTCTATGCCGGGCTACATCACCACGCAGTTCGAATGGGTCTGGTCTGTTGTATTCGGCCTGGCCGGACTTTTGTTTAGTGTGTCTGGCGTGACGGTCATCATCGCACATTGTGGCGTGCCCCCGCGATCCGTAGATTGATCTTGACTGTCCTGCTTTTTTTAAATACATCTCACAGGTCCTTCGTGTAGCCCCCGGCCTGCGTGTTTTTGCTTGTTTGGCGACGGGGTGCAGTCTGGACTTCGGGCTTGAAAGCCGCTTTGTCTCGGCCACGGGGTGGCTGGTCAGCTGCATCACGCGCTGGTAGCGTGAGCTCTAACGCCTCCTCCTCAAGTTGAGGTAGCAACCTGCGCTTTGGGTAACTTTTTGTAGGGCGCTCGAGTCCATATTCCTCGGCCGCCAGGACCTCGGTCCATCTTTCAGTTAGCAGATCTTTGTCAGC
Organism: Triticum aestivum; assembly: GCF_018294505.1. Lineage (NCBI taxonomy): Eukaryota > Viridiplantae > Streptophyta > Magnoliopsida > Poales > Poaceae > Triticum > Triticum aestivum. Next base: position 326,914,212 of record NC_057795.1, on the reverse strand, counting down.
TTGAACCTGTTGCTGCTTTTTCTTCAGGCTTTTTGCAGTGGCCATAAGCCGGCGCTTGAAGCGCTCCTGCTCGACAGGATCCTCAGGCACGATGAATTCGTTTTCACCAAGGCTCACTTCGTATTCGGAGAGAGGCATGTAATTGTCATCCTCTGATTCCCCATTTGTTTCCTGTTCCTTAGGGCTAGTTTTCCCATCTTCCTGCTCGGCCTGCTCGAAGACTGGCTTGGCAGGATTTTTTTCGTCTTCGGCACCATCCGGACTATTGTCATCCCTTGTGCTGGTATCGTCATTTTTGCTATGCTATGGTCTGTGACGCCGGTGCCTAGATTGCTTCTCCGGGGGTTTATCCTTCGTCGCCTCATCGCCATTGCCTTTATTAGGGGTGTCCACCATATATATGTCATATGATGAGGTGGCTGTCCAGCGTCCGATAGGCAGTGGTTCCTGTTCGTCTCCTGCATCATCGTCCATACCGTCGATGTCTTAGGAGTCAAAGTCGAGCACATCGGTTAGGTCATCGACAGTGGCTATTAAGTGGGTGGTGGGTGGGGAACGGATTTCTTCGTCGTCCGCTTCCCACTCGAGCCGAACATAGTTCGGCCAAGAGTCTCCTGATAGAGAGAGAGACTTTAGTGAGTTTAGCACGTCGCCCAAGGGCGAGTGCTGAAAGATATCCGCGGAGGTGAACTCCATGACTGGTGCCCAATCAGATTTGATAGGCACGAGAGTAAGCGGTTCGGATCCTGTAGCCGGAGACGAGTCCGGGGGTCCGAGGGTACCAACCTCATAGGAGGTGGGAGGAGTGTTTGGCTCCAAGGACAATGAGTGTGCTACCTCCGTGGCGGGGTCCATCCACCCGTCCTTGGATGGCACAATCTGCTCCGGATTGTTTCCCGGAGCGGCCGCAGGCGCGATAACCTGAGTACTTTCCGATGGCAGATCTAGGTCATGCTCGTCGGGACTGTTCGGCGCACCTGGGATGGGCTTAAATCCACTAAAGATCAAGTCTCCGCGGATGTCGGTAGTGTAGTTTAGGTTTCCAAACCAGACGTGGTGGCCAGGGGCGTAGCTGTCGATCTGCTCCAGATGGCCAAGTGAATTGGCCTGCAGTGCGAAGCCGCCAAATACGAAGATCTGTCCGGAAGGGAAAACCTCCCTTTGGACTGCGTCGTTGAAGATGATTGATGGGGCCATCGAGCCTTATCGCGACGGCACAGTGGAACTCTCAATGAAAGCACCCATGTCGGTGTCAAAACCGACGGATCTCGGGTAGGGGGTCCCGAACTGTGTGTCTAAGGCTAATGGTAACAGGAGGCTGGGGACATGATGTTTACCCAGGTTCGGGCCCTCTAGATGGAAGTAATACCCTACTTCCTACTTGATTGATCTTGATGATATGAGTATTACAAGAGTTGATCTACCATGAGATCTTAGAGGCTAAACCCTAGAAGCTAGCCTATGATTATGATTGTTCTTGTCCTACAGACTAAACCCGCCGGTTTATATAGACACCGGAGGGGGCTAGGGTTACACAGAGTCGGTTACAGAGAAGGAGATATGCATATCCATATAGCCAAGCTTTCCTTCCACGCAAAGGAGAGTCCCATCCGGACATGGGGCGAAGTCTTCAATCTTGTATCTTCATAGTCCAACAGTCCGACCAAAGTATATAGTCCGGCTGTCCGGATACCCCCTAATCATGGACTCCCTCAGTCGGAGGTCACCATGGAGCCCAAGATGGCATCATCACCAGCACCTTTGACAGGCGAAGACCACCTTTAGTCAGGATAGCTTGTACTAGTTGTCCCCTTTCAAAATAGCCCTTGTTGGATCCCTTCCCGCTCAATATTTGGGAAGAGGACCAGGGCCTCTATAAATAGGGCTAGCTACCACAGTACAGGGACAGATTGAGTTCACCCACACACCACACCATCCCAAGAACACCTCTCCTCGCGAGGATGTTCTTCCCTTGTACTGTTCATCATCAGCCCAAGAGGCAATCCACCACCACACACAGGATTAGGGTATTACACCACAACGGTGGCCCAAACCTGTATAAATCTTGTGTCTCTTGTGCTGTGAGTTCACCGATCTAGCTTAGGGATCGCGGTGAGGCTGTGGGCGCGTTTCGGTAGGGAGAGATCTTTGTGCGCACCCCAGTGTTCGAACCTTAAGAGTTCTACCGGAACCCGATAACCAACATTTGGCGCACCAGGTAGGGGTGCGCCGGAGCTCTTCCTTCCGTCGACCCGCTCTCTACCAACACCACGCTCCGCCCCCATGGCGGACATCACGCCTCCGACTCCGGCGGCCGACGCTAGTGCTGGGGCCAGGGGGCTCCGAGCCTTGGTACCCGCCTTACGGCAGGTGAAGTGGCCGCACAAGTTCAAGCCAGAGAAGAGGCCGCGCTATGATGGTGCGGTAGACCCATTGGTTTTCCTACTGGCATACGAGGAGGCCGTCCTCATGGCCGGAGGCGACGACAAGGTCATGGCCAACTGGCTTCTCATGGCCCTCATTGGCGTCCCGCGCGCTTGGCTACTCAACCTGCTGACATCTTCTGTGGCCTCCTGGGAGGAACCGCGCGACCTCTTCCTCGCCCACCACACGGCGCCGATGCCCCCGATCATCGCAACTCTCCTGGGCGGCTCGCAGGCGCCACCCTCAGACCGCCACGCCAAGCCATTCTTTCGCTAGATCGGCGCCGCCCTCGCGCGTCAAGGAGCTCCCCCGGGTTGGGTGGCACCCAAGGTCGACCTGACCTTCAACTCGGAAGATCACCCCATCAACACCGCCTGCTCGGGTGCGCTCCCGATGCTCTGCATGCCCACCATCTACCAGGTGGCCGTCACCAAAACCCTCATTGATGGCGGCGCCGGCCTCAACGTGCTCTCAGTGGAGGCCTTAGCCTCCTCCAGAGGCTCAGGGGATCACTTCCTATCCCTTCTTCACGAACGCCGTCGTCACAGGCCTAGTTCCCCCCTTCTCCGACTTCTTCTATGCTGTCCTCTGCCATTACAGGTTGCAGGCCTTTCATCTCCATGCCAACTCCATTCTTCTCTTGTCGATTTTTGCCTACTACTGTGAGGCGCATGTTGGGGTGATGCCGTCCGTGGCTTTGCTGCACCACTTCTTCCTCCTCCGAACCAACGGCGACCACACCTCGGCGTGCACCAATTTCATCATGTACGGCAAGGCCAACACAATATCGAAGGCCGGGAAGAGGGCCAACGGCTTCCGGAGCAAGTGGGTCATGATGGATGCCAAGTGTGTCCACCCCCAGTTAGCGCTGCATACGGAGATGCCCCAGCCTGACGAAGGGTGGTATCGCGTGAAGCTCGCTGACGATCGGGCAAAGTTGGTGCTGGAGAAGATGAACACCGACATGAAGCCGGGCAACACGCAGGCGACGAAGCTGACGGGGGCCATGCTCCTGAGGGAGTTCTTGATGCAGCGGGTGGCTCTGCGTCCGGTGCGCTCGCGCCCCTTATGGATTCTTGGGGGCGCAGACGACAAGCTTCGCCTGAGTCCGACGGCTTTGGATGACGAGGATCGTGCCACAGCTCTCCGCCTATTGGTTGGGGATGACCAGGAGTATCCGCCGAATGCCCCTGTCCCCTTGTTCCTCCACGAGGACAAGGCGCAGGTGGTGGCTGCTATGGCCACCTTTGATGGACGTGGCCTGGTGCCGGCAGCGCTCCCTGTGGTCCGGGGGGCGACGACGCTGGTGGACGTATCTTCGGGTGACTCCCGCAGAGGAGGAGGAGAGGAAGAAGATGAGGAGCGCGACTCAGAGGCGACCCTCGAGGGGACAGGGGAGACCTCCCCCTCGCACAGGGCCGACATCCTCCACACCTTGCCAGACGACGACGAGGATGACGATGACGATGCCCCCCTAGGGACGAAAGAGCCACTCTGTAACGCCCCGGATCCGATGCTCCAGGTGTCTGCCAGTTATTCGCCGTCTTTTCCATTTCATTTGCTTGCGTGTTACATTTTATCATGTCATCATGTGCATTTCATTTTGCATACGTGTTCGTCTCATGCATCCGAGCATTTTCCCCGTTGTCCGTTTTGCAATCCGGCGCTCCTATGTCATCCGGCGTCCCCTTCTTGTCTCCTTTCGTGTGCGGGTGTTAAACTTTCTCGTAATGGCCCGAGGTTTGCTGAGCGGCCTTGGTATAGCACCGGTAGACCGCCTGTCAAGTTTCGTGCCATTTGGAGGTCGTTTGGTACTCCAACGGTTAACCGGGTAACCGTAAAGCCATCTTTGTTTGCAGTCCAACACCCCTTCCAAAGTGGCCCAAAACACAGCAAACTCCCCTCCATGCTCTCCGTCGTTCGATCACGATCGTGTGGGCGAAAACCGCACCTCATTTGGACTCTCCTAGCTCCCTCTACCTATAAATATATGCCCTCTCCCACGAAATTCGCGGTCTAATCCCCCCGAAACCCTAGCCCCCAACATCTCGCGACGCCGGACATGTCCGTCCAGCCGCCGGACGTGTCCGCCGCCGCCGCCCGACGAATCCAGAGCCGCCACCTATCCCGCGCCGCCGTTCCCCGCGCCGCGGCCCGCCGGGCCCAGCCGCGGCCCTCCCGGCCCGCGCGCCGCTGCCGCGCAGCCCGAGCGCGTGCCGCCCCGCGCCTCCCTTTGATCTCGCCGCTGGCCACCGCGCGCCGCCGCCGGAGTGCGCCGCGCCTCGCCGTCGCCTCGCGCCGCCGGCGCCCGCCGCCGCCCGCCATCTCCGGCAACCCCGCGCCTCCGCCCGCGCCCTCCGCCGCCGGCGACCTGCGCCTCCGCCGCGGCCGCCCGCCTCCGCCACCCGGCGCTCCCGGCCATCCGCGCCGCCAGCTCCTCCCGGCCAGGAGCGCTGCCATCGCCGCCCGCATCGGCCTCGCCGGCTCCCGCCTCCGGCTGGGTCCGCCGCCCGCCACCTCGCCGCGGAGCCGCCCCGCCGCCACCGCGCCTCGCTGCCCCGTCGCCGGCCTCCTCCGCCCCTCGCCGCGGTGCCCGTCGCCGGAGTCCGGTCGGGTCTGGATCTGGTCGGCCTGGACCAGATCCACCAAAACCCAGATCCAAACGCCTCCCCCGATCGATGAGGCCGCCCTTCGTCCTAATCTGCGCCACGGAGACGCCCAGCACCTTCCCGCTCACTCTCCCCCTTCCCTGGCCCTCTCCTTCCCCCCATCGCTCGTCCCCGAGCTCGGTCTGGAGCAGCCATGGCCGCCACCCATCATCCTCGCGGCCACCAGCCACCCCTCGCCCTTCCGCCGACTCCAGAAGCATCGAAGAAACCTCCTCGTCCTCCCAATCGAGCTACAGGACGCCGGGAGGCCCTGCATCACCGTCAACCGTCGTCTTCATCCTCCGGATCCGACGGCCCCCTCCGATCAATTTGCGGCCTCAGCGTGTCCCCGGCTACACCGAGTTGCTCCCCTTCACCGCTGTGAGCGCCCGCTTCGACTCCCCCTCTTCCCCGGCCTCTCCGCATCCTCTAGGCCATAGTTGCACGGACGCCGAAGCTCCACCGCCGCATATGCTCGCCGCCGCCGCCGCTACACACCGTCCCTGGCATCCCCACGGCCACCGTTGGATGCGCGCGAGTGAGGGCCTCCTCCCGGTGCCCTTCGCTCGCCTAGCCTGCTCCCTTGTGCATTGCAACGCCGCGCTCGCTCGGAGCCGAGCTCCGGCCGCCGCTTCGCTCGCCGCTGCCGACACCACAGTCCCACCCCGCACTTGCCACGGCCAACACCCGAAGCGCCGATGCAGCCGCTCTCGAACGCCACCAGCCGCGCAACCTCTCGTGGCCGGAGATGGCCAGACGAGGAGCGCCACCGTGTCTGCTTACCGCCGGCGTTTAGTCGCCGGTTTAGATGACATGGCTCGTCATTAACTATTAACAGCCCCGCTAATTAACCCCCAGGGTCAATCACAGCGGGCCCCGCGAGCTAATTACTTCTGTTAGGAGTTAAATAGTCACATAACTAGCACTGTGACACTGACCAAAGGGTCCCACAGGTCAGATTTGACCTGGACAACGCCCGTTGACTTGCTGACGTCACCGTGAAGTCATGCTGACGCAGTAATAGGTTTTCTGGATTTAATTTAATTCTGAAAATTCCAGAAAATAGCTAAAACTTCAAAAATTCATAGAAATTCAACCGTAACTTAATTTATATATGGAAAATTATCGGAAAAATTCAAGGAATCCATCTGTACCATTTTCATGCATGTTTGAACAATGTTGTCCTCTGTTTTGGACAAAACAAATAAAGGGCATTTAAATAATCATATATGGAGTGGGAATTTGAATCATGTATTCAAACCAACTTCGTTTAAATCATAGCTAGGTGCATTAGCTCAAAACACATTCATATTGCCATGTCATAGCATGCATCATATTGTTGCATTGCATTGATTGTGTTCTTCCTTGTTTGCCGGTAATTGTCCCCTCTCGATAGACGTGTACCGGCGATGTGATCGATGACACCGATGAAGAGCTATATTATCTTCAGAAGTGCCAGGCAAGCAAACCCCCTTGTTCATTCCGATAAAATCCCACTCTCTCGCTCCTGCTCTCTTTTACTGCATTAGGACAACAATGAATCATCTGTTACTTGCTGCGGTAGCTGAACCCCTTTATCCTCTGCATGACCTGTCATTCCACAGTAAATAGATGAAACCCACTAGCATGAGTAGGAGTTGTTTGAGCCCTGTTGTGCCTACTCATTCATGTTTGTTTGTCATGCCTGCTACTGCTTAGAGTTGAGTCAGGTCTGATTCATCGGGGATGAATCAGAGGCGTGTGAACATGTCCTACTGTGTGTGAGCTAAGTGTGTGAACACGTTTTGGTAAAGGTAGCGGTGAGAGGCCATGTAGGAGTACATGGTGGGTTGTCTCATTGCAGCCGTCCTCAGGAACTGAGTTATGTGTTTGTGATCCATGATCAGTTACTACCACACATTGGGCTCCGGGCGCTCCAAGCTCTCTCGACTTATTAATCAACATGATCTCTGTCCAGGAGTTGCAACTAGTTTCTGGTGTTTGTAGGTAGTGTTAGTAGTCTACCAAGTGGCACCCGGTACAGGTGGGCTTGGGACACACTAGGCATAGTGGCACGGTGTACCAAGTGGCACCCGGATGGTGGGCTTGGGAACCCTGCTCACATCGTTTGGGGCCGTGAGCGACACCCCGGCCGGATCTCCTTGCGGATGGAACCCGAATAGGCGATAAACCTGGACTAGAGACTTGTTCGGTTAGTCAGGTCGTGGCCGACTCCCTCGCCCGGCTTCCGCTTGAAGGTTGCCGAGGTACATGACGTGTACAGGGCGATAAGTGGCGAAAGCGTGTGTGAAGAAGTACACCCCTGCAGTGTTATCATTATCTATTCGAATAGCCGGATTCCTCGGATATGGAAACTTGGACCCCTTGCATAGTTCATAGACAAGTGAAAGTGGATACTCTAAAATACGCAAGATAAGCGTGAGTGCTATGGATGGCGTTCTCGTAGGGAGACGGAGCGGATCCATAGTGGTGTATTGATATGGTGAATATGTGGACTCGTGTGCGCCACCTCAAAAGAGTTACTTGCAGTCGTAGTTCAGGATAGCCACCGAGTCAAAGCTGGCCTACTGCAGTTAAACCCCACCATCCCCTTTGTTGATAATGATGCATATGTAGATAGATCTGATGTAAGTCTTGCTGGGTACATTTATACCCACGTTGCTTAATTTATGTTTTTGCAGAGAGACTTCAGTCTCACTAGTAGTTCCACGTGGACTTCGATGTTTAGCTTGTTACCTCAGCTACGATCTTGTGCCCTCAGCAGGATCCGATAGATAGTCAGGCTTCTCAGCCTTTTTCATTTATAGTTGTCTGTACTCAGACATGTTAAGCTTCCGCATGTGCTTTGACTTGTATGCTCTGATTGTTGGGTCATGAGACCCATGTTTGTAATATCTCGCTCCTCGGAGCCTATTGAATAAATACTTGAGTTGTAGAGTCATGTTGTGATGCCATGTTGTATTTGCACATATCGAGCATATTGTGTGTATGTTATTGAAATGCTTGGTATGTGTGGGATCTGACAACCTAGTTGTTTATCCTTGGTAGCCTCTCTTACCGGGAAATGTCTCCTAGTGTTTCCACTGAGCCATGGTAGCTTGCTACTGCTCCGGAACACTTAGGCTGGCCGGCATGTGTCCTTCTTCGTTCCTGTGTCTGTCCCTTCGGGGAAATGTCACGCGATGAATACCAGAGTCCTGTTAGCCCGCTACAGCCCGGTTCACCGGGGTCCTGCTAGCCCAGTGCTACAGCCTGGATTCACTCGCTGATGACCGACACGTTCGATGTTGGGTCATGGATGCCTCTCCCTGTAAGTTAGTGCCACTTTGGGTTCACGACTAGCCATGTCAGCCCGGGTTCTTTGTCATATGGATGCTAGCGACACTATCATATACGTGAGCCAAAAGGCGCAAACGGTCCCGGGCCAGGTAAGGTGGCACCCGTGGGAATACCGTGCGTGAGGCCGCAAAGTGATATGATGTGTTACATGCTAGATCGGTGTGACTTAGGATCAGGGTCCTGACAGCGTTGGTATCAGAGCTTGACTGCCTGTAGGATTACCAAGCCAAACTGCTCGAAGTTGAGTCTAGAAATACTTTAGTTATATAAGGGAATTGATTGTGGAATGGAACGTAAGGCTCTTTTTACTCCTTATACCTTATGCCCTTCTGATCTGAGTCATCTTATCTTTCCTACGGGGATTAAGAACTAGGCTATCTCTTCTTTCTATCAGGATCACGTGTTACTAATCCGTAGACTTGTAGGATTGATGGTTCTAATCTCAGTCAGTTCCTACTACTTCCGTATGTTAATTGTTGATCTCGAAACCTTGATATTGTGCTTCTGCGTGGTTATGCCACCATTTTTGTGAATGTCTCAAGTCTTTTCTGAGCATTTACAGCCGTTATGCTGTCCGAGTCATCCCAGGTTTCTAAATAGTCTGATGCATTTGCAAATCCTTTCTTTCCGTTCTCGATGTCCTTTATGGCCAGATTAACCACACTAGACGGTGAGTTGAGGTACTCTATTGCCTCGACATTTATGTTGGAGTTATTATTATGACCCTAGGTGTCTCAGGTGATCATCTAGTAGTCTAGCCATGTTTTGTGATCCCAGTGTGATGATTCTGGCCATCATTCCCGAAAGCGTCCCGTGATGCTACTTAGGAGTAGGTATTCTATTCCTGGGTTCTTGAACCCGAGATTCACCCTACTTACTTCATGTTGATAGTAATTGCTAGCTCCCTTAGGTTATTAGTAACCTCGCGATAGTCCTTGAAGTCCGTGGTATCTTCTTCTTCCAAATACCATGAACTACTTATGGCAGAAGTTCCTCGTTGAACTGAACAATCACAACCAGAGTGCTCTTGATGAGTTCTCCATTATATATTGTGGCTCTGCCAGTCCTACCTCTCTGCATGGGTTATCCGGAAGAATTATGTTGAACTTCGCTCGACATACTAATCTATGCATCCACAACTCAGAAAGTTATATGTTCCTCGAGTTGTTCCTCCTTAGTTGTATTCTGACCCTCGTCTGTCAATTGATAATCAAGAGTATGCGTGCATTCGTTTATCGATGCCTATTACTCTTGTGGTCCGTCAAGCCATTCTGTCCTGAATGACTAGGAGAAACAAACTCCAGTACCTCATCCATATCTAGGATTGGGTCAAAGCAGTTGTATTCCGCAGACCAAATGCCAATCCAGCTTTTCGTTTTGTTCTACCTTGGAGTATTACCCCCTTTATGTCAGAATTGTCATGAGAACTACACCAACTCTCATGAATTTTGACGTAGTGATACTTCTCACCATCATTAGTCATTCCTCGGTCTTCGTGTTGATGCAACCAGAATACCGACAAATGAATTGTGATGTGTGAAATCAATACTCCTAGCAACCTCGTTGCTTGGTAGTTAAAGGACAATAATTTCATTCTTAGCGTGTTGGTTTTTGAATCATCCTTCTAAGACTGATCGTGCTACCTAGTCCTTATTTCGGTGCACCCTTCGATTGATGAGTTAGGATCTTGTCAATTCCTCACTCATTTGATCATATCGTCTTGCCCTCAAAAGAGAGATTGTTCTCGAGCTTAGTAACATACCGGTGGTTCGTGATTTTCCGAATATCTTCTCGAAAGTATCACCAGGTTGTCACCGGACCGCTATGTTGAGTTCGTGATCAAGTTGGTTCCTTGTAAACCACCCCTTCTCCAAGAATCTGTGTGGGATACCCCTGAGCTAGTTGGTCAAGCTAAACAACAACTTGGAGAGTTGGAAGATAAAAGCTTGCCTGACTTAGTTCATGTTAAGGGATATCTTTTTGTGTGTGTGTGTGTGTGTGTGTTGAAGAAAGATGGTATCTTCATCAATTGGTCCTTGTGAACAATTGTTGGATCTATTATCTTACCCAAACCTTTGATTTAAGTATGGGCTATCGTCAAATCAAATCAGAACCAACGATGTTCGTAATGCTGTCTTATTTGTGGATTTTCCTCGAGCATACACCATTATATTTTTGGTCTGACCAATGCTATCACCGTGTTCACTTAACTATGGAATTCCTTTTAAAAAGGGAACCTAGATGAATTGTTGATTGAGCCCATCGACAACATCCTTATCTTCTCCATGATTCTGTTGGACATTAAGCTAGTGTTGGAAACTTTGTAAACAATGCCTTCGAGTTCCGTCTCTGAGGTATATGTTTAGATGAAAGAAGTGACTCCCTTTGATTCACGTGCATTTGATGTAAGTTGCCGTCGTGAATTCGAGAAAGTTTGTTTTATTCCTCTGGAATCATCCCAAGTCAGTCATGCACGTGCAAAGTATTCTGTGGTCTGTTAGACTGATCATCTTCGTTCCATATGAATTCTGTAGCACACCAAGCCACTGATTGATTTGTTCAAGGAGAAGAAGTTCCCTCATAAGAGCTAATCATATGACTTATGCAAGGACTTCGTTATCCACGGTGATGGTTCCCAACCAGAACTCGGTAGTGTTTTATTGTAAGACTACCACGTGGTCATGCTTGTCTAGGACAGCGTGTTCACACGTGTGTAGCAGAACCAGCTCATGTTTTGGAGCTTGCTATCGTAGTTCATTTCCCGAGAATCTCGCAACGTCATTTCATCGATTTGTGTTGCAAACTTTCATTTTTCTTCCTAGACCCGATGAGTCTGGAATATCCTGACACCAACCAGATCTGAATCTCAGGCAGACATGATGGTTGGAACATTTCCCAAGAACTATAATATTGGTCCCTCGATAACCGGTAAGGTGGATGTCGTGGCCAACACACCCAGCCGGAAGAACCATTATTGTAGTATCTTGATTGAGGAAGATGGCCACCTCCCCATAAGGATTTTGTAGGATTTACCTCCCTAGTTGTTCCTTATGGATTTTTTTTGCTCCCGAAGTCTGACCTTTTACTTGATGTTCTAGTTATCAAACCATATCTATGAATGGGTTACACTAGCACATCAAGGAGAACATTAGAAGCGGAGTGCTAAATGTCTCTCGGTCGATCATCCAGATTTTCTTTCCTTGGCATTGCTAGGGTGAAATCTGAGAAAGTGTTATCTTCCTTTGCATCTGCATCATCCATCATCATTCATCATGGTAGCAAGTTGTGTTGCCAGGATCCTTGACACGGATGTTGGTAAAACCTTGATGATTATGGAAATGCTCAAGTTCTTGAGAGCACGCACAAGCGCTACGTGTTATCATCGGCTCTAACTGGGATTCCACTCAGTTTCCTCGATTATGCTATGACCTTTCAAACAGTGAATTCACTCTCTATTGTTGGGTTCTTCCCCAGTTACCAGAATCATTCCTAGCATTTGCATTTTGTTCTCAGCCTGCACCGCCAATGTGCCATTCTACCATGGATCTCTTCCATTTCCGGTGGTAAGAAAATTCATCCATTACGTTGTCTTCAACAAGGTAATCCACATCATCCAAGTCCGAGTATGCCATTCTATCGACCCCCTCCAAACGATCGCTCGAGAATTGCCTTAGGCTGGTTTAAAGAGTTTCAATGATCTCTGAATCAAAGGTAATTCTTTTTGCCACTTAAGGGGATATATCTACGAGTCACCATCCCTAAGATGCCTCATTGTGGTATCATGGCAACTCAACTCCTCGCTACGTTGACGACCATTCACCACCCTTTTTAAGCGTGGAATTGTTGTCTACCTAGTGAACCTCCGTCATCTGCTTTACTCCATTCCTATGGATGTGTGCTTCGTCTCTCAGCTCGAGAGATGTTGCTATGTCCCATTCCGAGAGTTAATCCTGAGTTGTTCGACCTTCGAGAAGATGGATCCTTCTAGAGTTCCCTTCTCCTCTCGTTGTCATGTTGGCTGGAGTTCTCGGAGCAAGACATCAAGATAATGATGGTGATCAAATCAACACTCTTATGGTATGCACCCTGGATCGAGAAGATTATACCAGTTTGCGTTTCCCCTTCGTCTTACCCTACACTTGAATCTCGGGACGAGATTTTGTTTAGTGGGGGTGAGTTGTCACATCCCTAGCTGCTGGTAGTGCTCTAGGCTAGCTTCATGTGTGCATCATGTCTATATTTTTGAAACTTGAATTGAGGAATTTTGAAAGCCTCAAAACCCTAGATAAAAGAAGGGCAAAAACCCTAAAAATCTCATTCATTGTTCCAAAATGCTCTTCCTAAATGTTTGATAATTTTTGGCAAGGGTTCTGGTCCCAACCAAAATATTGAACATTTTAGGAGGATTTATTTTTGTGACTTTGAATTTAATTCATTAGCTATTTGAATTTGAATTATATTCATATAATTAGAATATAATTTCAAATACCCCTGAAATATTTTATGAGCTTTTGGAAAAGTCCATCTAGCATAATAAAAATATTCAGAGGAGTTTTTGGCATTGTTTGAATTATTTTTAAATTCAAAACAGTGGCAAAACAAATTTAAAAAAATTTAAAACAGAACAGAAATATAAAAAAAGAGCAGAAACTACTTGGCGCTTACCTGTCCAGACTGGCGGCCCAGCACTGTAGCTGGCTGGCCCAGCCCACTTACCTCCTCACTCGTCGTCTTCCTCCTGCCAGTAGGTAGGAGCGAACACACGCGCGCACCGCGGAGCCGTCCACCTCCTGCTTCGCGCTGGAGGCCGCCCTTCGTCCTAATCCGCGCCACAGAGACGCCCAGCACCTTCCCGCTCACTCTCCCCCTTCCCTGGCCCTCTCCTTCCCCCCATCGCTCGTCCCCGAGCTCGGTCTGGAGCAGCCATGGCCGCCACCCATCGTCCTCGCAGCCACCAGCCACCCCTCGCCCTTCCACCGACTCCAGAAGCACCGAAGAAACCTCCTCGTCCTCCCAATCGAGCTACGGGATGCCGGGAGGCCCTGCATCACCGTCAACCGTCGTCTTCAACCTCCGGATCCGACGGCCCCCTCCGATCAATTTGCGGCCTCAGCGTGTCCCCGGCTACACCGAGTTGCTCCCCTTCACCGCTGTGAGCGCCCGCTTCGACTCCCCCTCTTCCCCGGCCTCTCCGCGTCCTCTAGGCCGTAGTTGCACGGACGCCGAAGCTCCACCACCGCATATGCTCGCCGCCGCCGCCGCTACACACCGTCCCTGGCATCCCCACGGCCACCGTTGGATGCGCGCGAGTGAGGGCCTCCTCCCGGTGCCCTTCGCTCGCCTAGCCTGCTCCCTTGTGCATTGCAATGCCGCGCTCGCTCGGAGCCGAGCTCCGGCCGCCGCTTCACTCGCCGCTGCCGACACCACAGTCCCACCCCGCACTTGCCACGGCCACCACCCGAAGCGCCGATGCAGCCGCTCTCGAACGCCACCAGCCGCGCAACCTCTCGTGGCCGGAGATGGCCAGACGAGGAGCGCCACCGCGTCTGCTTACCGCCGGCGTTTAGTCGCCGGTTTAGATGACATGGCTCATCATTAACTGTTAATAGCCCCGCTAATTAACCCCCAGGGTCAATGACAGCGGGCCCCGCGAGCTAATTACTTCTGTTAGGACTTAAATAGTCACATAACTAGCACTGTGACACTGACCAAAGGGTCCCACAGGTCAGATTTGACCTGGATAACGCCCGTTGACTTGCTGACGTCACCATGAAGTCATGCTGACGCAGTAATAGGTTTTCTGGATTTAATTTAATTCTGAAAATTCTAGAAAATAGCTAAAACTTCAAAAATTCATAGAAATTCAACCGTAACTCCAAATTAAATAATTTATATATGAAAAATTATCAGAAAAATTCAAGGAATCCATCTGTACCATTTTCATGCATGTTTGAACAATGTTTGTCCTCTGTTTTGGACAAAACAAATAAAGGGCATTTAAATAATCATATATGGAGTGGGAATTTGAATCATGTATTCAAACCAACTTCGTTTAAATCATAGCTAGGTGCATTAGCTCAAAACACATTCATATTGCCATGTCATAGCATGCATCATATTGTCGCATTGCATTGATTGTGTTCTTCCTTGTTTGCCGGTAATTGTCCCCTCTCGATAGACGTGTACCGGCGATGTGATCGATGACATCGATGAAGAGCTATATTATCTTCAGAAGTGCCAGGCAAGCAAACCCCCTAGTTCATTCCGATAAAATCCCACTCTCTCGCTCCTGCTCTCTTTTACTGCATTAGGACAACAGCGAATCATCTGTTACTTGCTGCGGTAGCTGAACCCTTTATCCTCTGCATGACCTGTCATTCCACAGTAAATAGATGAAACCCACTAGCATGAGTAGGAGTTGTTTGAGCCCTGTTGTGCCTACTCATTCATGTTTGTTTGTCATGCCTGCTACTGCTTAGAGTTGAGTCAGGTCTGATTCATCGGGGATGAATCAGAGGCGTGTGAACATGTCCTACTGTGTGTGAGCTAAGTGTGTGAACACGTTTTGGTAAAGGTAGCGGTGAGAGGCCATGTAGGAGTACATGGTGGGTTGTCTCATTGCAGCCATCCTCAGGAACTGAGTTCTGTGTTTGTGATCCATGATCAGTTACTACCACATATTGGGCTCCGGGTGCTCCAAGCTCTCTCGACTTATTAATCAACATGATCTCTGTCCAGGAGTTGCAACTAGTTTCTGGTGTTTGTAGGTAGTGTTAGTAGTCTACCAAGTGGCACCCAATACAGGTGGGCTTGGGACAGACTAGCCACAGTGGCACGGTGTACCGAGTGGCACCCGGATGGTGGGCTTGGGAACCCTGCTCACATCGTTTGGGGCCGTGAGCGACACCCCGGCCGGATCTCCTTGCGGATGGAACCCGAATAGGCGATAAACCTGGACTAGAGACTTGTTCGGTTAGTCAGGTCGTGGCCGACTCCCTCGCCCGGCTTCCGCTTGAAGGTTGCCGAGGTACATGACGTGTACAGGGCGATAAGTGGCGAAAGCGTGTGTGAAGAAGTACACCCCTGCAGGGTTATCATTATCTATTCAAATAGCCGGATTCCTCGGATATGGAAATTTGGACCCCTTGCATAGTTCATAGACAAGTGAAAGTGGATACTCTAAAATACGCAAGATAAGCGTGAGTGCTATGGATGGCGTTCTCGTAGGGAGACGGAGCGGATCCATAGTGGTGTATTGATATGGTGAATATGTGGACTCGTGTGCGCCACCTCAAAAGAGTTACTTGCAGTCGTAGTTCAGGATAGCCACCGAGTCAAAGCTGGCCTGCTGCAGTTAAACCCCACCATCCCCCTTGTTGATAATGATGCATATGTAGATAGATCTGATGTAAGTCTTGCTGGGTACATTTATACCCACATTGCTTAATTTATGTTTTTGCAGAGAGACTTCAGTCTCACTAGTAGTTCCACGTGGACTTCGACGTTTAGCTTGTTACCTCAGCTACGATCTTGTGCCCTCGGCAGGATCCGGTAGATAGTCAGGCTTCTCAGCCTTTTTCATTTATAGTTGTCTGTACTCAGACATGTTAAGCTTCCGCATGTGCTTTGACTTGTATGCTCTGATTGTTGGGTCATGAGACCCATGTTTGTAATATCTCGCTCCTCGGAGCCTATTGAATAAATACTTGAGTTGTAGAGTCATGTTGTGATGCCATGTTGTATTTGCACATATCGAGCATATTGTGTGTATGTTATTGAAATGCTTGGTATGTGTGGGATCTGACAACCTAGTTGTTTATCCTTGGTAGCCTCTCTTATCGGGAAATGTCTCCTAGTGTTTCCACTGAGCCATGGTAGCTTGCTACTGCTCCGGAACACTTAGGCTGGCCGGCATGTGTCCTTCTTCGTTCCTGTGTCTGTCCCTTCGGGGAAATGTCACGCGATGAATACCGGAGTCCTGTTAGCCCGCTACAGCCCGGTTCATCGGGGTCCTGCTAGCCCAGTGCTACAGCCTGGATTCACTCGCTGATGACCGACACGTTCGATGTTGGGTCATGGATGCCTGTCCCTGTAAGTTAGTGCCACTTTGGGTTCACGACTAGCCATGTCAGCCCGGGTTCTTTGTCATATGGATGCTAGCGACACTATCATATACGTGAGCCAAAAGGCACAAACGGTCCCGGGCCAGGTAAGGTGGCACCCGTGGGAATACCGTGCGTGAGGCCGCAAAGTGATATGATGTGTTACATGCTAGATCGGTGTGACTTAGGATCAGGGTCCTGACATTTGAGCTCATCTTGATGCCCGAAATGCCGTTGGAAGTGTGCATGTTGATGTTAATCTGCTGAAACTGTTATAACTTGCTCATTTGTCATTTTTGCCATGTTTGATGTGTACATCCTATGAGGTTTATGTCTACATGTGTTTTGATCTATGCCATGCCATCTTTCCAGAGGTGCTATCCATGTATTTTTGTGATTTCTGTGCTGAGTGCATCGAGCTTGCTAAGTAGGGTACTTGCTGTTGCTGATTTCAGTCCCTGTTCTGCTATTATTTTTATGCCATGTAAACTTGATGCTAGAGAGAGATCCATGCTTATTTTGAGATACTTCAGTAAGGATGTTTTGTACATATGGTTATAAGCTATCCATCCATGCCCATGGTTGCATATATAGCTTGTTGTAGATTGTTCATAACTTGCTCCAAAGTTGCTAAATGATGTTGCTGTCAGCCTGTTAACATGAAGTTCAGTTTTGCCATGTGATTTCCTAGTGATCCATGCACCCTATGAACTTAATCTTGCCATGCTTAGCTTCATAAACATGTATTCTTTCTGTTGGTTGCCTTGCCATGCCATGTATTGCTCTGTAGTGAGTGGTTCAAGCTCACCAACATGTCTACTTATTGTTGTTCCTGCCATGTATGAATCTGTCATATTATTTGCCATGTTTACATGGGTGCCATCATATTTTCTGTGCCCTTTTGGCTCATGGTCAGTAAGGGACTTTTGTTCTATGTATTTAGTATATTCATGCCATGCCTTTGTTTGCCATGTTAAGTTCCTGTAACATGTTGTTTGGTAGCTCTAAACATTGCAACCTGATGTTATTTCCTGATGAGTCTGAAACTGTTATTATTTGCAATCTTTCCATGTGTGTTTGGGCATGTTCTAGTGATTTCTGGAGATAGCTCAGTGTTCATGTTTTGTTATGCTTTACCTGTACTTCATGCCCATGCCTTTTTTTTTACGTTGAGATGTTGTAGCTTATTGTTTTGATGCTTGCAATATGCCTAGTTGCTGTTTTGGACAGATTGTTGCTATAACTTGTATAGAGTGTGTGTGTTGAACCGTTGCTCCGTTTTGAGCGTGCTCTATATGAAACTTGCTTGATTTTGCATATAGTTTCATATTATCATGTTGCATCGTTGTTTTGAGGTTTTTTCTTGATATTTGTATGCATTTTGCATCAATGCCATGTTTAACTTGTTTTGCTCATATCTTCTAGGCCATAGCTCCGAATTAAATGAACTTTATATGTAACTTGACTAGAATCTCGCGTAGATCATCTTGGTGCATCTTAACTTGCTGTTTAACAACTTGAAGATAAGGTTTATTCAGATCTGGTCCAATTTCGAAATTTGCATATGAGGACTTACCGGATTTATTATATGTTGTTCCCGGCCTCATTTAAACTTGCCTTGATGTGTTGTTCTTGTTTGCATCATCTCTTGCCATGAGTAGCTTGATGTAGCCTTGTCTTGCATCATGCTTGTTGTGCATCATGTCTTGTCTATGTGTGGTGTGTTTACCATGGTGTGTGCTTCTCCTCGATAGTTCCCGTTTCGTTGCGATCGTGAGGATTCGTTCGTCTACGTGTGGTTCGTCTTCGTGGCTTCGTCTTCTTTATGGACTCGTTCTTCTTCCTTGCGGGATTTCAGGCAAGATGACCGCTACCCTGGATCTCACTACTATCATTGCTATGCTAGTTGCTTCGTTCTATCGCTATGCTGCGTTACCTATCTGTTGCTCTTCAAGCCTCCCAAATTGCCATGAACCTCTAACCTTTGACACCATTCCTAGCAAACGTTGCTTGGCTATGTTACCGCTTTGCTCAGCCCCTCTTATAGCGTTGTTAGTTGCAGGTGAAGTTGAAGATTGCTCCATGGTGGACAGGATTATGTTGGGATATCACAATATCTCTTATATTATTAATGCATCTATATATTTGGTAAAGGGTGGAAGGCTCGGCCTTATGCCTGGTGTTTTGTTCCACTCTTGCCACCCTAGTTTCCGTCATACCGGTGTTATGTTCCCGGATTTTGCGTTCCTTACGCGGTCGGGTGATTTATGGGACCCCCTTGACAGTTCGCTTTGAATAAAACTCCTCCAGCAAGGCCCAACCTTGGTTTTACCATTTGCCTCACCACCACCTACATTTCCCTTGGGAGTAATTAACCCGAGGGTCATCTTTATTATAGCCCCCCCAGGCCAGTGCTTGTCTAAGCGTTGGTCCAAACTAGAGCACTGTGCGGGACCATCCCTTAGCAACTTGGGTTACGTTGGTACATGTACGCTTAGCTTATCCGGTGTTGCCCTGAGAACGAGATATGTGCAGCTCCTATCGGGATTGTCGGTGCATCGGGCGGTCTTGCTGGTCTTGTTTTACCATTGTCGAAATGTCTTGTAAACCGGGATTTCGAGTCTGATCGGGTCTTCCTGGGAGAAGGTTTATCCTTCGTTGATTGCGAGAGCTTATCATGGGCTAAGTTGGGACACCCCTGCAGGGTATAATCTTTTGAAAGCCGTGCCTGCGGTTATAGGCAGATGGAAATTTGTTAATGTCCGGTTGGAGATAACTTGACACCAGATCCGATTTAGAACGCATCAACCGCGTGTGTAGCCGTGATGGTCTCTTCTCGGCGGAGTCCGGGAAGTGAACACGGTTTCTGGGTTATGTTTGACGTAAGTAGGTGTTCAGGATCACCTCTTGATCATTACTAGTTGACGACCGTTTCGCTTGCTCTCTTCTCGCTCTTATTTGCGTATGTTAGCCACCATATCATGCTTAGTCGCTGCTGCAACCTCACCACTTTACCCCTTCCTTTCCCTTTAAGCTTTGCTTGTCTTGATACCCATGGTAATGGGATTGCTGAGTCCTCATGGCTCACAGATTACTACAACATCAGTTGCAGGTACAGGTTTATCCGATGATCATGACGCGAGAGCGATGTTTGCTTGTTTTGGAGTTCTGCTTCTGCTTCTTCTTTGATCAGGGGATAGGTTCCAGGTCGGCAGCCTGGGCTAGCAGGGTGGATGTCGTTTGAGTTTCTGTTTATGTTTCATCCGTAGTCGGATGGTGCTCTGATGTATCGTGATGTTGTATTCGTGTGGCATTGTATGCCTTATGTATGTTCCCTCGTCTATTATGTAATGTTGATGTAATGATATCCACCTTGCAAAAGCGTTTCAATATGCGGGTCTATCCTTGGTGGGACCTTCGAGTTCCTGTTGGATAGGGTCGCATATTGGGCGTGACACACTCGTGGCAGGGAGTCCCTCGCGAGCCAAGCCTCGACTCCTGGAGGGGCCCCCGGCTGAGGTTCTGACAAAGAGCATCTCGTCGCTGATCTCCCGTGTGGCTGCTTTTGGCCGGGCGCCGCCTGGAGCCGCCTCCAGCCCTTCTGCTGCACCTTCTTCTGCTCCTGGACCTCTTGCAGCTGCGCCCCAGGCCACGAGGCTCTCGGGATTCAAGCTCAGCAAGAGGAAGGTGGACTACGCCGCGGTAGACCAGTAAGTGTCCATTCTCCATCTTGTTCTTGATTATGCTGTTGGTCCTTGACATTCACCATCGATTGGCTAGGCCGCCGTCTGCGGCGAAGAAGAGGAAGGAGGACGCGGTGACGCCGTCTGGGGCTGATCCATCTGCCCGGCCGCGCCTTCTTCCATGGGGAGGGAAGGCGACGGAGTTTGCACCTCTCCTGCCCGGTCATCCTTGCAAGGCCCGGGAGAGTGTCCTCACGAAGAGTCAGCCCCCATGGTCCTGCTGGCTCTGGAGGTGCCATTACTTGATGTTGCTGCTGAGGTACCCAAGGCTCAGGAGCCCCCAGTCTCCCGAGCCATGGTTACGCTGCCGCCACCTCCTTCTGCTGTGACGCTGGTTCCATGCCGTTTTGCCTCCTCTGATGTCTTGGAACATGCCCTTTCTGAAATGGCTCAGCTGCAAGAAGACCTCCAGGGCACCGACTCCCATCTGGTAGCCGGGCGTTTGGAGCTGGTTTCCGGCTGGCTTCACTCTGACACCTCTCTCCGAGCGGCGCTGAGGCGGGTCGTGGCAGCCTCCGAGGAGGAGAAGCAAGCCGCCACCCAAGCCGCAACCGCTTGCGAGGCGGCGCTGAAGGATGCGGTTGCCCAGGACTGCTGCAAGGCACTGGAGGTCAAGTTGATGGATCTGTGTGACAAGCGTGCCGAAGAAGCTCATGACCGCCGGGCGGAGGAGGAGAGGATGAAGGCTCGGGAGGACGCCGCCAGGGATCGCAACACCGTTCTAGCGCGGTTGGCGGAGGCGCAGAGCACTGAGCGTGGCTGGCTGGAAACACTGGAGCAAAAGGTGAGGGTGGAGAAGGCCGAGCTTGACGCCAAGGCGAAGGTCCTGGCAGAGGACCGCACGGCCTTCACACTCCTCGAGGAGAGGTCTCGCGTGGTCCTGAAGGCAATCTATGAGAAGGGCCTGGAGAAGCCACTGGCTACCGACAAGGATGGCCCTGCCCAACTGCTTCCTTACTTGGTCGAGGCGCTTGAGGAAGTCATGAGCGGCATCGGCCTCATGGTAGAGGAAGAAGCTCGCGTCCTTTCTTCTACGGCGCTGACGCGCATCTTCAGCCAACTCCACCTCCGGGGGCCTAACACCAATCTTGACGAGCTGCTGGAGCCCGTGGACGGCGAGTGCTTCACCGCTGCTGCTGAAGCCGTGAAGAGCCAGGTGGAGGCCTTGCTGGGGAAGTTCCGTACCTTCACTCCTGCGCCCGTGGCAGGCAGTGCTGCTGATCCTGCAGCCCCGAGTGGTGCCACCATGGGGGTGGAGTCCCTGGAGGGCGACGGTGATGTCCAAGGGTGACAGCTTCTTTCTTGCTTAATTCCTGCAATGTGCACCATGCCTCGTGGAGGCGTTTAAACTTGTGTCTAGTATTGTGAAGACAATTATGGTTTGTAATATTTGCTTCAAGATTTTGCAGTTTTCTTCCTATTTGCTTTACATTCTACGTCGGCAGAGCCCGGCCCCATGCATACCACAGCCGCCGTTGGCCCCGACCGGATCACCAGGACAGGACCAAGGAGTGAGGGGCTACGTGACCAGTTAGGCTCCTGAGTCGCGATGCTCAGGAGTACTCCTTGACGCACAAACAACTTAGAGGGAGGAAACTTAGGAGTAGATCTAGCGTTCTACGTCAGTAGAGCCCGGCCCCGCGCATACCTCAACCGCCGTTATCCCCGACCGGATCACCAGGACGGGACCAAGGAGTGAGGGGCTATGTGACCAGTTAGGCTCCTGAGCCGCGATGCTCAGGAGTCCCCCTTGACGTTCAAACGACCTTCATACCTTGGCTCCGCTCGGGGAGGGACGCGCGACGACCAGGTCCGGAGGACCTGGCTGGGTGGCGTACGCTCGGGCGTGACCCGGGCGCAACCCCCGTGCCCAGCCCCCTCGCGCGACGCTCTTGAGGGGAGGTGTTGCGATGAGGCAGACACTGAGCTCTGGGGCTCCCTGAGGTTAATACGGTCATGAGGCCGCCCTCAATTGTTTATCACCAGCATGGAGCATAGCTCTTCCGTATGTGTTCGGGCATAGCCGCTCCTCGGCAGTGTCGTCAGCCAGCGCGGAGCATGGTGCTTCCATTAGTACGTGGGAGGGGGGCTCCCTCTGAGGAGAGCCCCCAGGGCGTGTACAGCCCCACCCTGACACATGGCTTGCACGACAGGGCTAGACAAGGTGTATCTGGGCACTCGTGAGCCAGCGCAGGACTCACGAGGCCCTACCTCAAGGCGGGTTGCGCCTGGTCTTGGGTCTTTGACAGCTATGTGTTCCTGCGAGACGGTTAGGTATAAAAGCTCTATGTCCTTAGGTCCCGACCCTCGGGCGAGCTCAGCCGCCGCTGGTATGCCAGGTCGCGATGCCGTGGTCAAGGCAAAGGGGTGAGGGCTGGAGAGCGAGTAAGAGTTCCTAAGTCGCGATGCTCAGGAGCCCCCGTTTTAACATGCAAGCGAATTGCATGAGAGAGGGAGGGACCCGTGGTAGGTGGCAGTCGAACAGGTGATAATCTCAGGTAGATTAGGCATGAAAGGAAAACCAGCTTAGGTAAATGCAAGATGGATACATGCCACTGGGTCGGACCCAAGCGGCTTGGGGATGATGCAGCCCGAGGGGCGCCCCCAGCAATGTAAGCTAAAGAGATAAAAAGAGATACATACCGCAGGTACGGACCCACGCGGCCCGGGAATGATGCAGCCCTGAGGGCGCTCCCAGCTGAAATGAACTTGGGAGATGTCACCTGGTTCCATTGTAGAGGGGGTGTTGGGGCAGCTGAAGATGCACGGTGAAGAGGTCGTCCCTCATGAGCCCCCTGGGCCCTGAGCCTCAGGAGGCTCTGGGGGTCCAGGTGGTTCCTTGAGGATCGCCTCCATCTCTGCTAGGACCACGTGGTGCCTAGCCTCCTGAGCCACCAGGATGCTCTGCCGGTAACGCTGGTAGGTGGCATCCGTGTTTGGCAGGACGAACAGCATGCGAACGTAGCTGTGCGCCGGACCCTCCCAGCGTGTCACACGCGAAGGCCAGAAGCGCTCCTGAGATGCGGCTCGGTTGAGCCCTGGGAGGTCGATGCAGATGCGCAGCCCACCATCCTCGCCTGGATGGGGGGCCATGCCAGGCAAGCGGCAGTCGCCGCACATGGCCCTTGCTTCCTGAAGCTCCTGAGTGGTCTTGGCGATGAACTCCTGAACGTTGGGCTTTCCACGCCCTGTGCCTTCCTGAGGGAAATGTGCCACGAAGCACGCCTCCAAGTAGTGCCCAAGCGCCTCCCTCGTGATCTTGGTGAGGTCTGAGTCCCTCCAAAAGAGAGCCCCCGAGCCCCACCCGAGGAGGGCATCGGGCGCGCCTTCCTATGCGATGGACGGAGGCGCCCCAGGCACGGGCGCTGATCCTGACGTGGAACCACCCAAGATGCCAACCTCCTGAGGCCTTGTGCGGAGCGGTTGCTTCTTATTGGGGATGGCCTCAGGAGGGTTCTCGCCCCTGCTGTCCTGGTCCTCGATTGCTGCAGCTTGGAAGGCACGCTCGAGGGAACACACCACATCTCTCTCTTCGCACGGGACCGTGATGATTCTGCCGCTTCCTGGCATCTTGAGGACGTTGTAGCCGTGGTGGGTCACTGCCATGAACTTGGCCAGGGCTGGATACCCGAGGATGGCATTGTACGACAGGTGGATGTGGGCGACGTCGAAGTCGATGAGCTCGGTGCGGTAGTTGTCGCGCTGTCCGAAGGTCACAGGGAGGTGGACCTGCCCTGTCGGGGTGGTGGAACCATCAGTAACTCCTTAGAAAGGCTTGGTAGCCTGGAGCTGATAGTATGGCACTTGAAGGTTGTTGAACATCTCAATGGACAGGATGTTAAGCCCTGCGCCGCCATCGATGAGGGTCTTGGTGACTTGCACATTGCTAATGATTGGGGATCAGAGCATTAGCAGGACGCCAGTAGTAGCCGCGCACTTGAGTTGATCTGCCGAGCTGAAGGTGATGGCGCACTTGGACCACCTGAGCGGGCGTGTGGCCCCGAGCCTAGGGAGGACTGCGTTCACCTCGTGAGCAAACTGCTTGAAGATACGCTGAGAGGCTGGGGCCTGAGCTCCGCCTAAGATGCAAGCGATAGCACGTGGCTCCTGGAAGCCCCCAGCCCCCTCGTCCTGGTGATGGTCGTTATTCCTTCTTGGCAGCGGCGGCAGCGGAGGAAGGCCTGCGTTACCCTGCGGGCGGTCCTCGCAAGGCTGATCCCTCCAGGCGCCCTGGCGAGGCTGGTCTTGCCAGCGATCCTCACGAGGTCAGTCACGCCACTCCTGGCGAGGGCCATGGTCGTCCCATCATCCTCCGCCATGTCCTCCTCCTTGATCGTAGCCCCGGTTGTTGCACTCGGGGCGTCGACCGAAGCGTCCTTCTCAAATGGCCCTGAGCTCCTGGCAATCGTTGGTGTTGTGGGTCTGGAGATTGTGGTACGCGCAGAACGGTCGGCTGCCCTTGGACGACTCCGGCTGGTCCCTGTCGCGCTTCGTGTCTGGCTCCGCCGCGAGCACGGCTACTCCCTTGCGCTTCACGTCCTTCGCCTTGGTCTTCTTTTCTTCCGGGTCGGCAGCTGGGAGCTCGAGGAGGGAGAGGCGTCCCTCCTCAGCTCTTGTGCACTTGGTCGCCAGGGTGAACAGCTCCAGGGATGTGCACAACTCCTCATGGATGGCAAGCTCCTCCTTCCTCTTGACATCACAGACGCCATCAGAGAACACTGAGATGATGGCCTCGTCCATCACCTTGGGGATCTTGAGGCGGACGCTGTTGAAGTGATGTATGTATTTCTGCAGGGTCTCCCCGGGCTGCTCCTTGATGCAGCACAGGTCACCCGTGGCCGGGGGGCGGTCATGAGTGCCCTGGAAGTTGGCGATGAAGCGGCTGCGGATCTCGTCCCAGGAGGAGATCGAACCGGGAGGCAGGTTTAGGAGCAACGAGCGGGCACCGTCCTTGAGTTCCATGGGAAACCAATTCGCCATGACTTTCTCGTCGCTGTTGGCCGCCTCGATGCTCAGCTCGTAGAGCTGCAAGAACTCCACGGGGTCGGGGATGCCGTCGTAGCGATGAGGCAGGTTCGGCTTGAACTCTCCCGGCCAGGCGATGCCACGCAGCTCGGGGGTGAAGGCGCGACAACCTGCTATGGTCACCGGGGCCCTTTGTTGACGCGGAGCTTGCTCTTGATGGTGCCCACGCAACGCTGCCATAGGCAGTACACGGTCTTGTCTCGCTGGTGTAGGAAGCACGGGGGCACCTTCTTGAGGCCGAGGGATTTCTTGACAGCTTCCTTCTCCTCGCGCGGGCGCCGGACATGGTGGGTCACGCCCAGGGGCCACGCGTCTTGGTGCCAGGGAGCCGTCTTGGGGGAGAGGTGGTGGAGGCGCTCCATGAGCCATGTCGCCCATACCTGACGGAGGGCGAGGCAGCGAGAGAGACGGCGCGGGAGAGCCCCCTGTGGTGCTGAAGAGCTCGGTGATACGAGCGAACCATTCTTCATAGAGGTCATCAACGGGGTGGTAACGCAGGAGCTCACGTGCCATAAGCAGCGTGGCCTACGCGGCCGTGGGGGCGTGACAAGCGTGGGACGACGAACCAGCTGGGGTCAGCGACAGAGTGGCGGTGCGGCCGTCCCGCCGCACCGAGGGGTGCAGCGAGGATGCTTGCTGCTCGTTCCCCACCGGGCTGGTGGTAGCGTTGGTGGCAGACGACGGGGAACGACGGGGAGGCCCGCCGACAGGAGCCGTCGGGGCGACGTGAACAGCGAGAGCGGCACGGCGCTCAGCGCGGGCTCGGCGGGTGTCAGACATGGATGCGACGAAGCGATGGGACGCAGATCAGCAGAAGGAAGACTTCGGCGCACCCCTTCCTGGCGCACCAAATGTCGGATATCGGGTTCCAGCAAAATCCTTGAGGTTTGAACACTGGGGTGCGCAGGAAGGTTTCCCCCTACCGAATCTCGCTCTCAACCTCGCCGCGATCCCTAAGCTTAGCTTGATGAACTCACAACACAAGAGACACAAGATTTATACAGGTTCGGGCCACCGTTGTGGTGTAATACCCTACTCCTTTGTGGTGGTGGTGGATTGCCTCTTGGGCTAATGATGAACAGTACAAGGGAAGAACAGCCTCCCGAGGAGAGGTGTTCTTGTGCTTGGTGGATGGTTTGCTCGGGGAGGAGTTGGTCTCCCTTGCTACTGTGGTGGCTAGTCCTATTTATAGAGGCCCTAGTCCTCTTCCCAAATATTGAGCGGGAAGGGATTCCACAACGGCCAATTTGAAAGGGGACAACTAGTACAAGCTATCCTGAATAAGGTGGTCTTTGCCTGTCAAAGGTGCTGGTGGTGACACTGTCTTGGGCTCCACGATGACCTCCGTCCTGCCGTCTTCCTGGTCTTGGTCTTGTTGCACCAATATGGAAACCTTTGCTTGATGCCTCGGTACTCCACGCCTGCGCTTGCCCCCTTAGAACCAAAGGGGAGACGAGGACACTGCGCGCGCTGGCGCCCGCCTGGCGTTGGTCGTCATGGCTTGCGTCACGAGAACCTCGCGAGGTACGCCTTGCCTTGATCTCTCCGCCCCCTCGCGAGCCTGCGTGGTGAGGCCGCTCCTGAGGTGGCCTTGTGTCATCCGCCCCGCGAGGCTTGGCCCCTCGCGAGGGTCTTGAGTGTTGGTTGACAAAGACGGGCTGTACTGGGCCACTAGTGGAGCCATGCCGCAGGCCGCAGGCAGGCAAGTCTGGGGACCCCCGTTCCAAGAATGCCGATGGTGCTTGACATGACGTGGGCGTCTCCACTTCACCATGCTGCCTCGTCATCTGTTCAATTTGACAACTGCCAGATGCTCCTGAGGCGGCCCCCGCTATCTTGAGGGCGGCCCAAGGGGAGTCCTGTCCGTGGTCGTGATCGCCACCCTTGCCTCCAGGGGCAGCGCACCCCTCTCCAGCGCGTCTCCTCCAGCCGCCGGGGTCTCCCACAAGTGGAGGTTCGGGAGTTGCGGCAGTGTCTCCCCGCGGGCCCTGAAACAAAGGATATGGATAGCCGTGGATGAGTAAGTACCTTGCCCCCTATGGATTCTTGCGTGACGTGCTCACTCCTGACATTTGCCCTTCAGGCTCCCTTCTATCTCGACGATGAGCCCGTCCGTGGTGCGTCCTCCGGGGGCTCCAGAGTCGGCTATGGCCCCAAGACCCTTGAAGCGAGCAGCCGCCCCGGAGGCGGTGCCAGCCCAAGAGTCGAGGTCGCCAAAGAAGGATCGCGATCCTGCTCTCTTGGCGCCTTACAACCGGAGCAGCCCCTACGGTGTGGAGGCCGCGCCGAGGGCCCCTTCGATGATCCTCGCGGGTGATTGCGCACCCCACGCGGCGGCTTCTCCCTCGAGCGATGGAGTTGCGCCTCGCTGTGCTGCGCCCGAAGTCCAAGGGATGATCGGAGAGGCTCCGACCACCGAGCCCTTGTCGAGGGTGAGCGAGTCGTCATGCGTCCTTTCAGCAGATCAGGGTGCAGAGGAAAGGCCCGGCCGAGCACTGGAGCTCGCCGTGGGCGGAGCGCTGTCCGCCAAAACCTTTTCTAGGTAGCGGCAGGCGCGCTAGGCCTGATCGAGGCGGAGCTTGCTGATGTCGACTCTCGCCTTAAGGCGGAAAACCTTTGCCTGGCGCGCGAGTGGCATCAGCTGAAGGTCGCCATCAACCTTGCACATTTGCATCATGAGCGCACCTGCGCGAATGTCAAGGGGTCCCTTGTGGCTTCTCGAGAGGCCTGCATCCGTGCCCGGGAGGAGGCTCGGGCTGCAAAGCAGCGTCGTGAGGCGACTGAGGAGCGCGAGAAGGAGCTCCAAGTCTTGAATGTTGATCTTGAATGGCAAGTCCAGGCACGCAGGGCCACCCTTGCAGTGCAGCCAGGCGGGGCCCCGCAGATGCGGTCGAGGCTCGGGCACTCGAGGCGTTGGCGCAGAGCTTGGAGCGCGAGCGATTGGAGGTGATGGAGTGCCAAGTAACTGCGGCCAAGGAAGCCCTTGCTTCTCGGGAGGCGAAGATTCAGTTGGAGGTCGACCAGAAGGTGGCGGAGGTCCGCAAGTCCCTTATCGAGCAATAATATCACCGGAAGTTGGGGCTTTAGGAGACCTGCTTCAAGCAATGATAGGTCAAGTTGCAAGGAAAAGTCGATGCTCTCCATGCAAAGCTGGCCATGGTGGAGCGACATGCGAAGGCCGCCGAAGAAGCCCGAGTTGCCGCCGAGGTCGAGTTGTCCTCGCTTCAGCAGCAGGTCGTGGGCGTCATGTCCCTTGTGGAGAGGGCTTCGAACAATGCGAGCCGCCGCCGAATGCTGCAGTGAGAGTGCTCCAAGATGCTTGAAGACCTCAGGGTGAGGGCCAATTGTGCCTTGGACACCATCTGCGAGGGGAGCGTCACCCGCCCGCACAAAGCCGACAATGCCGGCTAACTGCACTTCTTCACCCAAGTCATGACCTGCCTTGAAGGCATGGCCGCGAGGGCATGCCAACTCATTGAGGAGAAGAGTCGGGATCTCCTTGGGCATGCATTCTCATGCGTCTCAGCTACCTTCTCAACCTGGATCTGATTTCGACTTGAACGTCACAATAGCGCCCTTGCCCAGAGCTATCCAGGGCGAGCTGGGTAGATGATCATGTGGACGACTTGATCAAGGAGTTTTCTCTTGCTGTTGATGTGGCTGCACTTGCGACCAAGCGGAGCCAACAACGATGGCGACGACGGTGATATGGGCGACAGCGCGTCCCGCTAGGCATGTACTTACATGTTCTTCCTGCAAAGATTTTTGGACCTGGCCCTGTAGGGTGTGAAAGCATTTTTCCTTTGGGAGGAGGATGGTCTCCTTGTAACGCATGGAACGATGATATGTCTCCTGAGTTAATTTCAGAGTGTGTCGTCACGAGCCAGGGGGCGCTTGACTAGAGTAGCTGGCGTGATTTACCATTCATGTTCGCGGCCTTGGGCTGGTTCTTGCAGCGCGAAGGCACCTTCCTCCCGGAGTGAGCCCTCAGGGGGCTCCCAAGGTCTTAAGGCCTCCTAACGTGCCTGCTAGCCCACCCGGGGGCACCATGTGAGGAGCCAAACGCCAATGTTTTTGGCAAGGTGTGTACATAGGCAGGCATGCGGCAGTAGCATCCTTGGCCCCGAGGGGGCCTTGGCACTACTCAGGCCTACCTAGGTGCGCACACCACACCCAGCCCCCGCTCGCGGGTTGCTCGCAGGAGGGGTAGCAGGCAGGAGCCGTGCTTTCCAAACAAAAATCAAAGACCAAAGGACATTGCGAGTTGACCCCCCCATTTTTAATAAGCACACAAAACTCTAAACTCATTTCAAATGCATCAAATTGGGTTACAGAAAAAGAGCAAAGAGAACAGCCATGTCCGGTGCCTATGCTAGTCTTCTCACCAGTGCAGAGCTAAGTGCTTCCACTGGGCATGGGCATAGTCATTGGGGGACAGTGTCGACGGCCAGCATGGAGCATGGTGCTTCCACTTGGACGTGGGTGGGAGCCCCCGTGAGGCCCAGGGGCGACACTCATGAGACTTTGGGGCGTGTACAGCCCCAACTCATTATTACGTGGTTTTCACGTACGCTCCTCGCGCCTTGCGGCGACCCCGCCAAGCGCATCCTCTTGCCACCGTTGGGTTTTCCAGAAACCAGGAAAAGACCAAGGGGAAAGGGGGTATGCTGGCGGTGGTCGGGCGATCGCAGGCCCTCTACCGGGGGAAGGGCTCGCCGGCGCCTTCCCCGGCGGAGGACCTACCTCCGGACGGCACGCGCCACCGTCGTGATGGCACCCTGTGCCGTGGGGCACGGAGGAAGCTCTGGTGACGGGCTCCCTCCGTGCAGCCCCCAATGTGCTCCCCCTTCCCGGGGCAAGGCCAGCATCCCGAGGTACATGGTCGTGGCATGGTTCACTTGTGATCCAAAGTTACCGCAGTCGTGTCCGAAAAAGGTTGACTGTAACCGGCGGTCGTTGACGTCGAAGGTGCTGGTGGGGTGCCAAGCCAACTGATGAAGGGTCCCTGTTCCTCTCGACCTTGGCGATCCTGACGCCCGGGCCAGCGTAGGAAGCATGAACTGGCTTCTTGCTCGTGCGGCGCACCCGCCATTGGTGGTACCAAGATCCCAAGGGCTATTGGCCCGAGAACAACCCCCAGGCACCATGCACCGTCGCCCACCATCTCCGAAGCCCTGGCTTGGCGGCCTGAGAGCGACTCCTCGCTGTTGTTGAGGTGGAAGCCGCCTGCCCCAGCTGCTCCTTGGGGATGCGCCCCTTGGGTCTGGCGGGCGGCGCCATATGCCGAGCTGCCTCCACGGGGCCCCCGGGCTCCTCCCGGAGGGGCGAGTAGACACGGCAGGTGCGGGCGCAGGCCCCCTGAGGTGCCCGCGAGGTTGGCATGATGCGGAAAGGCAATCTGCCCTTGCAAGTAGCGTCGAGCAGCTCGACGACACTAGAGAGCAAGGCGTTGCGACCACCCTCAGCTAGCCTGCATTGCAGCAGCTCGCGTGCCATGACGAGCGTGTCCTGCACGTTTGCGTGCTCCCGGCAAGTGTGCAGGGAAGACGCTACGATGTAGCTAGAGGATCTCGTGGTGGCTCCGTCGCGACACCGAGTGGGAGGGGCTGGAAATGGCCCACAGTGTCGTTGACGGTTGTCGTCGGTGCCTACTCCAGCCATGGAGAGCAAGAGGTGATGACGAACTTCGTGGCCGAGGAGTGCCGCCTGGGTGGTGTGAGCGGCCCATCGCTCAGTGTCGGCTCGTGGAGCTTTCGCCATGGGAACAACGGACGTTCGGCTAGGACGAAGGGGGAACTTCGACACACCCCTACCTGGCGCGCCAAATGTTGGATTCAGGTTTCCGCGGACCCAAGAAAGTTTCGACCTCTGGGGCGTGTGTGTAGAACTCAACCTCTCTAGCCAGCCAACTCGCTGCTCTCATGGCCTAGCTTGATGAATAGGAAGGGAAATCGAGACGGCCGTTTACCCAGGTTCGGGCCACCTTGCGGTGTAAAACCCTACTCCTGCTTTGTAGTGGATTAGCCTTGCGAGGGCTAAGGATGAACTAGTACAGGGGGAAGAATAGCCTTAGGAGGCTTGTTCTTGTGATTGTGGTAGCTTGTGGGAGCTCTCTAGGATTCAATCCCTCTACTATGGTGGCGGCTAGGCTATACTTATAGTGTCCTCGGCCCTCTTCCCCCAAACTTAGGCGGGAAGGGATCCCATAGTGGCCAATTTAGAAGGGGGACAAGTAGTACATTTTATCCTGACAAAAGGTGGTCTTCATCTGCAAAGCTTCTGGTTGGGACGTCGCGGTGGGCTCGACGATGACATCCATCCTGCCGTTCTGGCGGTCTTGGTCTTGTTGCACGCAAACGGTAACCTTTGGTTGATTCCTCAGGACTCTGCGCCTGCACTAGCCTCCTTAGCACCAAAGAGGAGACCTGCCGCTCTGTGCCCACTGGCGCGTGCCTGGCCTTGGTCTTCATGGCTTGCATCACCTCAGCCTCATGAGGTCAGTGCTTGCATAGAAATCTCCACTCCTCAGGAGGCCACCTGGGGAGGCCGCTCCTTCAGGAGGTCTAGGTGTAGTCCGCCTCGTGAGGCTTGGCCCCTCGTGAGGGTCTTGACTTATCGATGCTGAAGATGGGTCATACCAGGCCGTCGATGGATCCGCGTCGTGGGCTACAGGCGGGCAAGTCTGGGTACCCTGGTTCCTAGAACACCGACAGATTACACACAAGCCAGATGGAGTCGTCAACTGTTCGTGTCCTCGTGGCTCTAGTAAAGGCTGAAAGAAAGCATGGAGCAGCCCTTGAGAATGTTGCTGATTTCCTGAAGAAGCAAAAAGAGCAATCAGATGCTCTCTTCACCCAAGCCAAAAGAAGAGATGGAAGAAGCCATAAAGAAACTAGCAGAGGCAGAGCAGGCTAGGCGTCTCCTGCTTTCTAAAAGTATTGTCAATACAAATTTTCCTTCATTATAGCTAGGTTCAAATATTTATCCAGTCAGCGTGCCTATTGTGATGTCCGTGCATCTACTGATGTGGCACAAAATAAAAAAAATCAAGTCATGTAATAACAGCAATTACTTTACAAACAATAATAGACGAAGCATTGGGCATGGTATAGTTCACACGCAAGCCCACCATTCCAAGTTCAACTTCCACATCAAACTCATGTTCATAGATATCTGCACATTCATACATAATGTCCACAACCATGATTCACTTCAAAGCCAAAAAAATGTGAGAGTTATAAATAAAGAAAAAAAAAGTTCCTACTACCAGTGCGAGCACAACAAGTCAAGACCATACATAATTAATTATATTTTGGACATTTTTGACTAAACGCAAATAACTTCTGGAGGCAGGTATAATATTTCTAATGCCGGTTGCAGCTGTGGTCCATGATGTTTTGAGCCAAACTGAGCAACGCATAGGGTGTCTGCCAATGACGCGGTGGTCGTAGCATTCGTGGGTTCCGAGCGGCGGTGGCTCCCGTCGTCTACTATTCCTCGGTGTCAGCGGTGGCCGTAGATGTGTTGGCCACCTCTGCCAGCATGTCATGGTTCTGCCAATGTTTGCTTCGGATGGCATGGCCAACCAGGGTGCACTAGACGCCGTGGTCCCCCGTGTGCCGGCATGCAGCAATTGGCGACTCTTCTGCGATCAGGCTTGGAGCGTCGAGTTGATGCACCAGGGCAGCTTGGTGCGGCGGCTTGCTCCTCCGCTTGCCCACCTGCAGCCTCGCCCAAGGTACTAATGGCCTGGGGCGGGGAGGGAGGTGGGGCAGCGACTTGCCTGGCTCGTCGGGGCACCTAACCGGCTTTTATGCTGGAGAACTCGTCTTCCTGCTCACCGGATGGTATGGAGAGTGTGAAGAAAATGGTGCAAGGAGGATATGGGGAGCGGCGGTGTGGTGCGGTTCTTGCCAGGCGTTTGGCCTTGTTTAAATAGCGGGCGGACGAGAGGAGCCAACTTGCGTTGTGTTCTAAAGTGCCGGCCGACTCGCGGAGGGACATGTTGCCGGCACACGCGCGGATTCAATGGAGGCAGGCGGGGTAGTCTGAAGCTGGTTGCGTGCGGCGAGGAGGCGTGTTCAGCCTGGCCTATAGCAAGTGGGGCCCACTTGGCCGGCACCGGTTCAATGCCTGCGCTATGAGAAGTCGCATCTGTGTCAGAGCAATCACTCCCTCCAGTCCTTTTTTGTTTGGGTA
The DNA here is from genome assembly GCF_018294505.1 of Triticum aestivum. Classification (NCBI taxonomy): domain Eukaryota; kingdom Viridiplantae; phylum Streptophyta; class Magnoliopsida; order Poales; family Poaceae; genus Triticum; species Triticum aestivum. The sequence continues at coordinate 326,880,732 of NC_057795.1, read as the reverse complement.
TAACAAAATCTCGTTTTCCATTCACATTTTACAAGTAAAATTCATGGACAAGCTTTGACCCAAAATACAATGGGGAGTAGTAAACCTGAATGGAGGTAGTAGTTATGAATTCCATTTTCACTCCATACCAATCGTTCTAAAAACTACTCCCTCCGTCCCATAATATACGAGTGTTTTTTACACTAGTGTAGTGTCAAAAACGCTCTTATATTATGGGACAGAGGGAGTAGTACTTATACCGCACCGTTGAAAATCAGAACTCTTACCCCGCTAAAAAAAATGATATTTTAAACGTGGCTACTCGATCAGTGGCGACTGGCGAGCCACCGCCTCCACATCGTTCACATGTGGTCCCGACCATGAACTCCTATGGATCAAATTATCACGCGAGCTGACTATTCCTAGAAACGTGCGCTCCACCATGTACCTGGTACCCGCGCATGCAGAAATCATGCACCTAGGGTTTTAGGGTTTATTTGTTTATGGTGCCTTGACGTAACTCTCATGTGTGTGAGACAGCGAGTGATCGACTGCGTGCGTGCGCCTCTTCTCTTCGTATATGTACTCCACCGTTTGTTTGGTGTCCAAAAAAATATACAGTAGTAATAACTAGCAATGTGACAATGCGTTGCCACACAATCAAACTAGATACATATACACCGATTTGATAGAAAAGAGTCTAGTTTTGTAATACGTATATCAGTAAAAATATGTTATGTTTCACTCAAAATATATTCCTTTGGCAGTTTTGATGAGGAATGTGGTTGGTTTCAAGATTTGAGAAGTGGTGTATCTCTACTCTTACAAAAAACAAAGTTGGTGATGATAGTGTGCCTGCCATCCTGCAATATAGGCCATCCGATTTATATCTGATGGATAGGAAGGAAACTATGGCAATTTTGCAAAAAGATACCCACACCCCTCTCCACTTTTGCAAATAAGGCCTTCTCTCATTCATCCTTTTCTCCCACAAGATAAACTACTCATACAAATTTAAATGCATCTTGATGTTTCCTGCAATGCAGGGGCATCTTGCTAGTTGTTGCAAAAAGCCGATGTGTGTGTGTGGTGTGTGTGTGTGTGAGAGAGAGGGAGAGAGGAGGAGGATGGAGTGCGTGTGTGATAAAGACACAAAGAATGTGTGTGCGAGAGGTATCACCATAAAATGAGGCGATAGTGTGTGTGTGTGTGTGCACGATCGAGAGGGCGTGTCTCAAGAAGGGACGAAAAATCTACATAGATACAAGGAGTGCGAGAGAGACATGTACGAGATAGTGGAAGCAAGAATGTGTGGGTGTATAAACCTATTTGGAGGCTAGTCGATCAATGTTTGTGAGATAAATACAAGTCGGGGGTGCGAAAGTGAGAGTTTTGTGTGTGTGTGTGTGAGAGAGAGAGAGAGAGAGAGACGGTAATCGGGAAGAGGAGTGGAAGCAAGAGTTGTGTGTGTGTGTGTGTGAGAGAGAGAGAGAGAAAGGGAGGGGAGAGTTTGTCTAATTGGTAAACAAATGAATAATGTCAGTTCTATAACTGAGGTGAAGACGGAAAGGAGACCGCAACAAATGTTGTGTGTGCGGAAGAGAGCAATTTTAGTGGTAGGAGTCATATCTAGAGAGATGTAGGGTGTGTGAGAGAAACCTAGAGAGAAAGACAAAGTGAAAGACGAGTGAGAGTGTGTGTGTGTGGCGGTCAAAAAAGAAAGCTTATGTACCTAGTGATACCATAGAACGATAGAGACGTGAGAGATAATGAAAACTGTGTAACGTAAAATGATAGGGAGAGTGTGATACTTCTCAAGGGAGACGTCAAGAGACCATATTTTTGAAAATAGGAGAAACATGAAGTGAGCTTGCGGGTGAGCTGGAGAAAAGAGAGTGATAGCTACATAAAGGAGCATACGAGAGAGATGGGCATGAAAGGAGATTCAAATATTTAGTTGCGTGTATAGAAAATGTCAACATAAAAGGGATTCAAATATTTGAATTTGAGATGATGATACATGTAATTCATACTCGAACCAAAATTGATCTATCAAACATGCATACTCATATGAATTCACGCGCATCTATGTTATTTAATATGTAGATATTACTGATCCATACATTTTAGTAGAACGTAATTTGATATCAGTATATTTGAAAATCATATTATATATATAAAGGAGCAGAATTTTTTGTTGCACTTTTGAAAGTATATATAAAAAATGGTGTATATAGAATTTTATTCCAATCGAAAATGGTTCCTACCCGAACAAAAATAAAATACAAAATGGATTGGAATTTAGTTGGCACGGTAAACATGCAAGCTTTTTCTCAAAAAATTGAACAAAGCAGCCAAACTTGCAATAACCTCCCGAAACCAAAATATGGGAGATGGAAATTACCGCTTGTCCCTGACGTGCAACACATGTCGGCTCGATTTCAATAGGTCTTGATAGGGGCAGGTTTGTAATTTCACTCAAACGTGACATAATCGCCTCTCACCCGGATTCATACTCGGTGGCCGCCAAAACACAGTGTCTCCTCGACCGAAATCGCCTCTCACTCCAATTCATACACGGTGGGCGCCAAAACAACTCTCCTCGTCCAAAATCTTCATTGGCAAATATTCGGTGTATGCGAGATTACCGTCCTATCCCCAACCGACTAATATTGCTGTGATGTAGGAAATTTTAAATGGGGACTAAGTTTGTAAATTACCTTGCATTTGAGACAAGCGCGCCCTGAAGACATGGTTTCCTCCCTTCCTCTCTCCCTCCATTTCCCCATTCATATTCCATGGGCGCCAAAACACCCTTTCCACCCCAGCCTCCTCGTCTGCCACCCCATCCACCGCCATCCTCCTCCACCATGTCGGAGCTGATACCCCGATGCCATCGTCTATTACAAGAGATTGAGCTCTCTCATCCACGGCTTCAGACCTGGATCCTTGCATTCACTACAAAAAAATACACTTCCATGATGATACGTGTTTGTCACAGTAGGTCGCATTTTTTGTCATGCATGTACATCCATGATGATTTTATGACAGAATCAAGATAGTCATACCTGTGCTGTCGTAGAAGTGTTCCATGACATTACCAAAATTATCATCATGGAAGTGTGCACTTCCATGACAATAAATTGCGCGTCACAGAAGTGCTTTCGTCAAGGGTGACCGACATGTGGCATCCACCGTAACGGAACGCCGTTAAGCTATCGGGTCCGGTTTTGGATCCGATAACCTGTTAACAGCCCGGACCAATGGGGATTTTCCACGTGTAAAATCATCATTGGCCGCAGGAAACACGTGTTGCCTCACCGTTGGGACAGATGTCATCCACTCATTGGACATGAGGCGCCTATGACAGGTCGACACGTGGCATGGCCCAACAGTGGCCCATTCCGGTGAAAAAGGCCGGCCCAGTAAAAATTAGCAGGCTGGCCCATATAAGGCCTACTTGTGTCAGGTCCATTTAAGCCCACGACCCATACGAGATGTGCCAATTCAGCTTGTCAACGATTTGACACCATTGCAGCCCATCGTCAGTTCGAGCCCGTTAGCCCGCTATATATTTGGTCTCAATATCGGCCCGATGAGATTTCGGCCTGTTAACGGCCCATTTAATGGATGGGCCAATTTTTAGGATGTACATCTTTCGGCCTTTTAGCGACCCATTTAAATGTTGGGCTAATTTCCTACCCGGTGTGTCTTTCAGCCTGTTGACGGCCCATAAATCTAATGGGCCATTTGTAGTCGGACCTGAGTTTCGGCCTTTTAGCGGCCCATTTAAGTGTTGGGCCAATTTCTGGCCCGGTGTCACTTTCAGCCTGTTGATGGCCCATAAATCAGTTGGGCCATTTGTAGTCGGACCTGAGTTTTGGCCTTTTAGCGACCCATTTAAGTGTTGGGCCAATTCCCGGCCCTGTGTGCCTTTCGGCCTGTTAACGGACCATAAATGAGTTGGTCCATTTGAAGTCGGAACTTAGTTTTGGCCTTTAAACGGCCCTTTCCCGTCATGGTCCAATACCAGCCCGATTTCTCTTTCGGCCTGCTAAAGGCCCACAACATAGTTGGGCCATTTACAATACGACCTGACTTTCGGCCTCTTAGCGGCCCATGCTCTTCATGGTCCAGTACAAGCCCACTGTCTCTTTCGGCCTGCTAAAGGCCTATAGTATAGTTGGGCCATATGTAGCCCAAACTTAGTAACGGCATGTTAACGGCCCGTGAAATAAATTGGGGCCACCTGAGGCCCGCTTCGATGTCGACATGTTAACGACCCGGGAGGTAAGAGGGCCGACCATTAACTTTCGGCCTAGTAATGGCCCATTAACTTAATGGGCCCACTAAAGTTCGTACATGTCTTTAGGGCAAATTAGATAATTTGAGCCCATTACGACGAGTAATTATGCACAGGACCAAAACTGATCAAGCAAAGGTACAGGATACAGGGAATAAGGTTGCACACCCAGCATATATTATAGGAAATTACATCCACTGGGCAATCAAAGATTGATGCCAGTGCAAATAAATGAGCAGAACCTAACCATCTACAACGTCACAATCTCCAACCTCAGCACAGATGACGCCCATAAGCATGTGGGCAAGTTCTTGCTGCTTTGCTACACTGTCTCTGAAAACATTGGTCAGTTGTTGTATCGCACGACTCTGCACCTCTGATTCATCCACCATTTCCATCATCGCTTCAGCCATTAATTGGTTCACAAACATACATTTATTCCATTGCATTCGAGATAGAGGATACTGAACAGATTCAGATGGCGATTTTGGCAGGCTTGTATTATTGATAGTGGAGAGTGTCTCGACCACTGCATCATAACATAAATTAGGACAGGAACCAAACAGATTAATCATGAGTTATTGCCATATTACCTGGCCTAGATTTACTGGAAAGAAACAGTGGGGTTGCCTTGCTATTTTCAGAGTTTGTCTTCCTATCTTCAGCAGCCTGCACAAAATTAACACACTAGCATTGCTATCATTGTCCAAGTCAGATAATAGGAAAGCAACATTGACACAACGAACGTTTGGCCAACTAGCTACACCAAATTAACACAATATGGCACAACTATCATCAGCCAGGTAAGGTAGTACAAAAGCAACATTGACACAATGAATGAATGGGCAACCAGAGAAGCACTACAATTCAGTAATGTGCGTGATATGAGATAGTACATTCATGCAGCTCAGTATGCAAAACTACCAGGCAGTTTTCCTTACAAAAATCAACATTGGCGCCTTTAACATTTTTCTACAACTAATTTCAAATCAGATAAAGGTTAGATTCACGGCGATTAACAAAATACGTGTTGATGTAAAAATATAGTGATATACAACAGGTACTTACATCAGCATTGGAGCATAGAGAATTCCCGCAAGATATTTTCCTCAAATACGATCCCAATGGAGGAAGTCTTCTATCGTTTAACCTTATTTTCTAAAAGAGAGATGGGTAAGAAACATGTAGAAAATATGATCAGAATGCTATAAAATTTCATGATGCGAGGATACGCACACGCTTCTTAGAATGGAGTTGACATTCTTTTGCTGGAGTGGAGCAGACTAGTTCTTTGGCCACTGGAATCTGCTTATTATCAATGGGAGTTGGGTTTCTCTGTGCTGGAGTAGTATCTATGAAAAATGGAGTTGGTTTATTATCTCCTGGCGTTTGGATCTTTTGCAAAGACCTAGTTTGTAACCCTTCAGATTCTAACATAGCCGTCTTCCCCTTGCATGCCTTATATAGAAGAATGGTGATTCAGTTGTAAAACATGCTACAACAGAGATGGAATACGTACTGAAGAATAGAAAATCATGACATATTGACATGTATTCCCTCCATCCGGAAATAAATGGATGTGTCTAGGCGTATTTCAGTTCTAGATACATCCAGTTTTATCCATTTCTACGACATTTAATCCGGACGGAGGGAGTATGATGTAAGAGCTAGGGATACGACAAGACACCACAGTAAAAAAACACTGAAAAACCCACTGCAGAACCAAAGTATTCAAACCCACTGATATGAGATAGTACACTCATGCAGCTCAGGATGCAACACTACCAGGTAGTTTTCCTTACAAAAATCAACATTGTGGCCTTTAATCATACATTTTGCTACAACTAAATTTAGATTAGATAAAGGTTGGATTCATGCCGATTAACAAAATACATGATGATGTAAAAATATAGTGATATACAACAGGAATTTACATCTACATTGGAGTACAAAGAATTCCTACAAGAATCTTTCCTCATAAACGATACCATTGCAGAAATTCTTCTATTTGTTAAGCTTATTTTCTAAAAGAGAGATGGGTAAGAAACATGTAGAAAATATGATAATCATGCTATAAAATTTCATGATGCAAGGATACGCCCATGCTTCTTAGAATTGAGTTGACATATTTTTGTTGGACTGGAGCGGACTAGTTCTTTGGCCACTGGAATCTGCTTATTATCAGTAGGAGTTGGGTTTCTCTATGCTGGAGCAGTATCTATAAAAACTGGAGTTGGTTTATTATCTCCTGGCGTTTGGATCTTTTGCAAAGGCCTTGTTTGTAACCCTTCAGATTCTAACATAGTCATCTTCCCCTTGCATGCCTTGTATATAAGAATGGTGCTTTAATTATAAAACATGCGACAACAGAGAGATGGAATAGGTATTGAAGAATAGAAAGGCATGACATATTGACATGTATTCCCTCCATCCGGAAAAAAATGGATGGGTCTAGGCATATTTCAGTTCTAGATACATCCTTTTTTATCCATTTCGGCAACATGTAATCCGGACGGAGGGAGTATGGTGTAAGAGCTAGGGATACGACAGGACAACACAGCAAAAAAACACTAGTTGAATGTAAAACTATATGCTAGCGGAATACGTACAGAAATACTAAGGCAACATACACGTGTATGATTGGGAAAATAAGATGGCATTGCAACAGAGCACTAGAACATCACTTCAATGTAAAAAAACATGGTATGGCAGACAAATCAAGTACATACTGATGAATAACAATGCATAAGATATTCAGAAGCATGATGTCCAAATTAAGCAGATGGCATTGCGATAGAGTAGAATGACAGTACTTGAATTTGAAAACATGTTATCATGAATGGAATAGGTACTTAAAAACAGGAAGGCATGACATATTTACATGCATGATCAGCATGCTAAGCACATGGCATTGCAACAGAGTAGCTACACTTCCAGGACATTATATGCATGTTGTACCCATATCATAGGCCAAGTTAGAGCAAGGACCTTGTGGGGTGAAGAGGATTCATCATCTTTCTGCAAGTCTTCTGAAGAACTGCCTTTACATGTTCCATCATATTGGGTATCATTGACATCATGTTTATTGGCCTTTACATTGCTCCGTGAGGTTCTTGTGGATACATCAGTGTGTGCAATTATATCTAACATTCATGGAAGACAACTAGTAGTTAGATTTATGTAATGAGTGCCTGTAGGAGACGATATAAATAGTAGGACTGGGGTTAACTAGTAGCAACAGGTCTCATAAACTAAAGGGAGAACACAGATGAAAGCTATAGAATATGTATCGTTTGTACTCGAGATTAACTAGATGGCACACAAAAGTATTAAAGAACAACATAGGTAATACTAGAAGTGGTATAATACTATAATCACCAACCTGTGGGATAGCATTGGCTGATGGATGATAACTATGGAACAACGTTACCTAAAGAACAAGTATCTCAGCTGAACTATGGAACACCGTGAACTCCTGAACAAGACCCGTAAGAGATCAACATGAATATACAGTGAAATGTGATGATCTATTTTCCATGCTTAGATGAATAACAATGCCATAAATGTTGCACACAAGTAAGATGAGGGTACAACCTATCTGGCTGCCATCCATAGGAGTGAGCATCATGTGCTGACTTGTCGATGGCCTTGCAGTTGTTGTGGCTGTCCATGTCGGGCACGCGCATTCGATGCAGGGAACTGTTGAGTGGGGACTATAGCTCCCTTCTGGTGTATGCTTCCCTTGTTGGAGCAGCTGTGGTGAGTCGGAAGATTGTGTCTGAAGATGGAGATAACGCATAATGTTAAGAACGACATATCTCTTTGATCTAAAGAAATACACTAAGAGATCAATAGCAAGGTACGAGAGTGGTCACAGTCTGTTGACTGAAGACTAAATTGGGGTCACACGATTTTATTTTATTTTGGTACTGTCCGATCTACGCCGGATGGCTTGATGGCCGTCTTGTGCCTCTCGGCTGACACTGTTCAGAATCTTCCCTGAAGAGCCAGCGACCAACGGAAGAGCAGCCTGCCTCCAACGTCCATGGCCCCGGCCAAAACCCCGCTCCCCGCCCCACCGCACTGCCGTGGTTGCGCCGCCCCCGGGCTAATCCACAAAGACTCCCTGTCATCCAGATCCGGCGGCGGCAGTACCTTCAACCCACGCAACTCTAAAACATAGCCATCTAAGCGCTGCTTCCACGGCGAACTTGTGGCCCCACACCCTTACATTAGACAACAGCCAACCGGCAGCTTAGGAGCTCCGCCGCCTCGAGGGTGCTGCTTCCCATTGGGAATCGATTGGCCTAGAATAAAAATTCAGACAACTGACGCCTAAATAAAGTGATTTGAGATGAGGGTGCGACCTATTTGGCGGCATGGTGAAGTAGGCGGGTCCAGCTGTCGAGTCGGTGAGGCCGGCGCGGTTACGGTGGCGACCGACAGCAGGGAAAGAGCGATGTCACAACGGTCGACGGCTACGCGGAAGCAGCGCCAGGACTCTGGACGGATCCAAAGTTGGAGCCGCTCCGGCGCCATGAACAACGGCGGGGGTGAATCAGCTCTGGTACGGTTCACGCGGCCGTCGTCGAGGCAACACCAGCAGCACGGAGTAAGAGGCACACGGCCCAGTGCACGACGGCAAATGGACAACGTCTCCAACATTAGGGAGGAGGTCGGCTGTGAAATTGGTGCGGTGGGGGCGCCATGGAGGTGGGGCTGAGGTTTCGTGGCTCGGGAGAAGGTAATTTGGCGCCCACAAGGTATAAATGGGGGCGGGCGGGGGGGAATTGGGAGGGGAGTGGAACCATGTCTTATGGACACATTTGTCTGAAATGTGAGTGGGAGTTATAGTTCTACCCTTGCCTATAGGCTTCTCGGCTTGGGTCTGTGTACTGAGGGTCGGGGATAGTAGAGTAACTTTGCTTCACCCCAAATAATGGGCGGGAGCGATTTCGGGCGAGGAGGGCGTGTTTTGAACTATAGTGGGCGCGAGCGATTTCGGGCGAGGAGAGCATGTTTTGAAATAGTGAGCGCGAGCTATTTCAGGCGAGGAGAGTGTGTTTTGCCGACCATAGTGGGCGCGAGCTAATTTGGCACATGTCATTTCGGCCGAGGAGAAGGCGCGCTTGGATGAAGTTATGAACCTACCCTCAATGTACAATGGGCCAATTGATGTGTGTCCCACATAGGACGGTAATTTCGCGTCTCCCATTTATTTTCTCGAGCGAATTCCACTGAGGAGAGAGGATGTTTAATGGTTCATTCAAATTTTGGGAGAACGAGCATCCACGTTTACCTTACCAAGTCGATTTGAATCAAATTTTGAAATATTAGCTTGCCACTTCTTTTTTAGATGGAGAGATGATGCTCGAGAGTAATGTGTTCTTACATGCTCGTTGCTAGCGATTTACTATATGACAAATAGTTGACCCACTCAAAAACGTGAATCAAACCCAAAATGAAATATCTCGATTCAATGAAATAGCTCGTTCAGTAGGTCAAAATAGTGAACTAAATCCAAAATTGAACACCTCAATCGAGTAGCATGTTGTACAGTATTATAGTACTCCATGAACATGTTGAAAGTCAAATTAAGGAACTTGTTTGATATACACATATATCCTTTCATGTGTGGATTGCAGACAACATGTTCTCCAATTTAAATATTTGAATGCAAGTTTATATCGAAACATGGTTTATATCAGTCTTTGATGCATAAAACGCGACCCCCCTCTCCCGGACTCCTGTTCTCTCTCTCTCTCTCTCTCTCTCTCTCTCTCTCTGACAATCTTCAATTCTGTCGCACGCATCCAACAGAAAAACCTTGTTGGTCCTTCTCCCTCTCTCTCTCTCTCTCTCTCTCTCTCTTTGTGTGTGTGTGTGGGGGGGGGGTCTTTCTAGTTCGCATGCATATATACACCATCTATAGGTCTCTCTCGCACACTATGTATGATACTCTAGCTAGTCCAAGCTAGATATCTTGGGTGCACTCATCGTACGCACACAAATTCCTTGCTCTTTGCCCGTAACTCTCTCACGCACCACTATGTCGTCTCGGAGCTCTTCCCCCCTCTCTCAAACTCTCCATCCACCTGGTTCACACATATACATGCATATCTCACTCGCACTCGATAGGCCCATCTAAAAGTCTATCTCTCTCTCGTTCTCTCTCCATCTCACATGCACACACACACACACACAATCTCATGCCCAGCTAGCCAAGTATGATGGTCTCTCACTCAATTGTAGGCACATGCAGTCCCCCCTATGTATATGACTAGCTAATCTTAGTCTCCATCACAAACATGTGCATGGTCTATCTCGATTTCTCTCGGGGCATCTTTCTATCGCGCACACACTCCCTCGATCTCCCACCCATATAGTCCCCTCACGATCTCGAGGGGATCTCTCTATCACAAACACACCCTCTCTCCCTCCCCATGTGTCCATGCCATCCATGTGTCTCTCTCAACCTTTTTTCCTTGTTGGCCAGACCTCTATTGGACATGTGCTACAGGGGTGTCTCTCTCCGTTGCAAACAATCACACACTAGCTATCTTCGTGTATCTCCTCGCCTCGCTTTTCCATCTCGGAGATGCATGCGTGATATGTTCGCATAAGAAACGAAAAAACACACACTCTCTCTAATTTATCGTTTGTTGTCACTTTCTCTTTCACCCACATACTCTTTTTGCACACTTACTCTTTCTCCCTCACACGCACTTGATCTGTCTCGACTAAGGCACTCTGCTCGGTCCATAGCATATAGATTTATTGAAAAGTCAAACATCACAAAGTTTGACCATGTACGTCGAGAAAAAGAATTACATCTAGTACGGCAAACATATACCATTAGATTCACCATGAGATGTAGTTTTGTATGATGTATCGTTGGTATTGTAGATATAAATAACATTTGCGTAAACCTTATCAAAGTTTCCAAAGTTTGACTTCTAAAAAATTTACATGCACTGCATTATCGAGCGGATGGAATATCTCTTTCCCTGTCTCAGCTATCTGATGCACCACTCAGCCTTATCGGGGCTCCTCAATCTCTCTCAAACTTTATTGGTCAGTTTGGTTCATGACCTGACCCTCATGCCTTGATGGCCAGTACTGCCTGGTGTGGACGTGAGATGTAAAATATTTCTGCCTCACCAGGCTTGTGTGGTGCTAAAGTGTTTGGTTCATGCCTGGGCCAGGCAAAGCATCAACGTCCCATCAATCAATCCATGCATCAATTATTTAAGGCTAATATCCATCCATGTTGCTGTTAGCCTCGTGGCCTCACGACGAGGCACGGCCAGGCGTTCGAAATTGGTCACCTGGGCCAGGCTACTTGCAGTGTCTGGAGTTCAGCCAGGCTAATTAAAGTGCAAGGGAACCCAAGCCAGGCGGGCTTTCGTTTTCACAGGGTAGCAACCAAACAAGCATGCATGAAATCCAGCCACAACCCCTGGCCAGGCAAAAGATGCTCAGGACGCAAGCCAAACATGCCTTATATCTCCCTGGTTCACACATACACATGCCTCGCTCGCGCTATACATATAGACCCATCCAACACTCTCCGCCCTTGTTCTCTCTCCATGTGACACGCACCCCCTAAGTACCATAATCCCTCACTCCATCATAGGCGCAAGCACTCCCCCCTCCTAAGTATGATTATCTCTTACTAGCCATCAGGAACACACGTATTGTCTCCTTCCATCCATACGTCTATCTCGATATCTCTCGGGGCATCTTCTATCGCGCACACACCTTGTCACTCGATCTCCCACCCATGTAGTCCCATCACGATCTCCAGGGGATCTCTCTATGACAAACATACACTCTCTCCTCCCCATGTTTGCATTTTCTCCATACGTATCTCTCGACCTCTCTCCCTTGTTTGTCAGACCCCTCTTGGCCACGTGCTAGGGGTCTTGCTCTCTCAGTTCCAAACAACCACACACTATCTCCTCACCTTGCCTCCGTTGTCGAAGATGCATGTGTGATATGTTTGCATAAGACACGCACGCTTTTCTCTACTTTTATCGTGCGTTGTCCATGTCTCTTTCACACACGCACACACACTTTTTTCACTCTCTCTCTCTCTCTAGTTAGGGACTCTGTCACATCCATAAGCATATGGATGTTTTGAAAAGTCAAACCTTAGAAAACTTTGACCAGGTATATGTGGAGAAAAACATTTACATCTGGAACGATCATTAGATTCATCACAACATGTACTTACTTCATACTATCATTCATCTTTGGTATTGTAGATATAAGTAATTTCTTTATAAACTTGGTCAAAGTTTCAAAAGTTTGACTTAAAAAATGTTGGAACTACATTATCAAACGGAGGGAGTAGCTCTTTCTCTCTCTCTGCTATCTCTCACGGGCCTTCCCTCTCACTCGAACTCTCTATACCGACGGATTATATGCTCACTGTGTTAGTGTATAGCTCCGTATATTGTTTAGTTGATCGGTCAACCAATCCACATGCTGCCTTGTCAGCTCGTGTTCTGTATCTTTGTGTGCTGGCCCATGTGGCAGTGGGTGAAAATAAGTAAACTAGAGGCCCATCTGACACGCGGTGAAGTAAACAAAGTTGAAACCACTCGGGGTAGCACCCCGCACGCTAGTAAATTGATGGCGCATTGAGGACAAACTTCTTGCGCGCGAAGGACACACTCGCGCACAATTCACCACTGCGCGGTGGCATGCACAGAAGGACGCACTCACGCACACCCAGCACACAACACACACTAGCACACGTGTACACCGGCGTCGCTGCCGGTTGAGATGGATGGTGAGGCAGCCAACAAGCGGAGGCGGCTCAAGCCAAAACCGCATCCGGCGAGAGTGGACTTCATCAGCAGCCTCCCCGACGACATGGTGCTCATCATCATCGGCCTCCTCCCCACCAAATCTGCCGTGCGGACCGCCCTGCTCTCCCAGCGGTGGTGCCCCCTCTGGTGCTGCGTCCCTCTCAACCTCACTGTCGACAGCTGCCTCCGTGACGGGGATTGCAAACGCATGGCCACAGTCTCCAAGATCCTTTCATCGCACCCTGGGCCAGCCAGACGCCTTGACATCCGCATGTTCAGTACCAACTGCAAGGTCCAACCCAAGTTCGACGAGTGGTTCTTATCAACTTCCCTAAATCAGCTCGAGGAGCTCAGCTTTGAAGCTGGACGATGTCGCTCTCTGCCGTTGTCCGCGCTCCGCCTCACGCCAACGCTGCGCCACGCCAGCTTCAGCTCTTGCTATCTTCCCCAGATTAATGCCGCGCCCGCTGAGGGAGTCCTGGACTAGGGGTGTCCGGATAGCCGGACTATCATCGTCGGCCGGACTCCAAGACTATGAAGATACACGATTGAAGACTTCGTCCCGTGTCCGGATGGGACTTTCCTTGGCGTGGAAGGCAAGCTTGGCAATACGGATATGTAGATCTCCTACCATTGTAACCGACTCTGTGTAACCCTAGCCCTCTCCGGTGTCTATATAAACCAGAGGGTTTTAGTTCGTAGGACGGACAACCATTAGTACAATTATACCATAGGCTAGCTTCTAGGGTTTAGCCTCCTTGATCTCGTGGTAGATCCACTCTTGTACTACCCATATCATCAATATCTATCAAGCAGGAGTAGGATTTTACCTCCATCGAGAGGGCCCGAACCTGGGTAAAAACATCGTGTCCCTTGTCTCCTGTTACCATCCGCCTAGACGCACAGTACGGGACCCCCTACCCGAGATCCGCCGGTTTTGACACCGACATTGGTGCTTTCATTGAGAGTTCCTCTGTGTCGTCGCCGATAGGCTTGATGGATCCTTCAATCATCATCAACAACGCAGTCCAGGGTGGGAATTTTCTCCCCGGACAGATCTTCGTTTTTGGCGGCTTTGCACTGTGGGCCAATTCGCTTGGCCATCTGGAGCAGATCGAAAGCTACGCCCCTGGCCATCAGGTCAGATTTGGAAGCCTAAACTTCATAGCTGACATCCGCGAAGACTTGATCTTCGACGGATTCGAGCCACAGCCGAGCGTGCCGCATTGTCACGATGGGCATGATTTAGCTCTGCTGCCGGACAGTTCCCTGGAGGCCGCACATGCGTCCGCTCTGACCCTTAGTTCGGAGCCGACCGCGCAAATCAAGGACGGGTGGCTAGACACCGCTTCGGGGGCCGCAACTTCTACGGCGATGGAGCCGAATACTGACCTTGTCCCTTGTAAAGCTCGTGACTCCGAGGTGCTAGACTCCTCGCCGGACTCCGAACCTCCTGCGCCCCCACCAATCGAATCCGATTGGGCGTCGATCATGGAGTTCACCGCCGCAGACATCTTTCAGCACTCACCCTTTGGCGACATCCTGAATTCGCTAAAGTATCTCTCGTTATCAGGAGAGCACTGGCCAGACTACGGTCAGGACGGTTGGGATGCATACGACGAAGACATTCAAAGCCCACCCACCACCCACTTTGTAGCCACTGTCGACGATCTAACCGACATGCTAGACTACGACTCCGAAGACATCGACAGTATGGACGACGACGCCGGAGACGACCAAGAACCAGCGCCTACCGGGCACTGGAAAGCCACCTCAACTCATGATATATATATGGTGGACACCCCAAAAGGGAGCGATAACGAGGAACAACGGGACGCGGCGAAGGATAATTCCCCTGAAAAACAACCAAAACGGCGACGCAAGCGCCGCCCCAAGTCCCGCCTCGATAACAACAGCACTCATAATAACCCAGCCGTAGAGCAGGGCAAACCAGTGGACGAAGAACATGTAAGCAAGCAACCATCCGAACAGGATGAATCGGATAATCAACCCATCCCCAGCGAAAACAACAGTCCAGACGATCTTACGCCGGACACACCACCGGGGCATAAGAACCTTCACAAAAGGCTTGTCGCCACTGCAAGAAGTTTGAAGAAGCAAAAACGAAAGCTCAAAACAGCGGAAGACATACTCAGAATGAGGTGGAGCAAAGTACTCAAGACCGCGGACAAATATGGCAATAGCCACCAAGCAAAGAGCTACCCGAAGCACACGCTGCTGCCCGAATTCGACGAGGAGGCCGTAGAGCCCCCACAATCAAAAAGGAAAGAGGCCGCCTGGCCGGATAGACGACCAGATGACAGGCCAAGAGCGGCAACGGCACCGCACACAAGATGGCACATGACACACATAAAGATCATCGCAAAATAGATGGCCCGTTCAGGTCCATTTATGGGCCAAAGAAGAGCGCGCCAGGAAGCAACACAACACGCCGAGGGGGTGAAGATAACGACACACCTAAATACAGGGGCGCCGCACATCCACTATGTTTGACCGATGAGGTGCTGGATCATGAATTTCCAGCGGGATTCAAGCCCGTAAACATAGAAGCATACGACGGAACAACAGACCCTGGAGTCTGGATTGAGGATTACGTCCTACACATACATATGGCTAGAGGAGACGATCTGCACGCCATAAAATATCTACCCCTCAAGCTCAAAGGGCCAGCTCGGCATTGGCTCAAAAGCCTCCCAGAAAATACCATTGGAAGTTGGGAAGAGCTCGAGGACGCGTTTAGAGCAAATTTTCAGGGGACTTATGTCCGCCCCCCGGATGCAGACGATTTAAGTCACATAACCCAACAGCCCGGAGAGTCAGCACGCAAATTCTGGAATAGGTTCCTCACCAAAAAGAACCAAATAGTCAACTGTCCGGACGCCGAAGTCTTAGTAGCTTTTAAACATAACGTCCGAGACGAATGGCTCGCCAGACACCTCGGCCAGGAAAAGCCAAGAACAATGGCCGCGCTGACAAGCCTCATGACCCGCTTTTGCGCGGGGGAAGATAGCTGGCTAGCAAGATGCAGCACCAGCGACCCGAGTACATCCGAGATTAGAGATGGAAACGGAAAATCACGGCGCAGAAAGGATCAGCGCCGAAATAAAGAAAAGGGCCCAAAGAACACGACGGTCAACGCTGCATTCAAAAGCTCGCGGCCGAACAACAAAACACTGCCTCTTAAGGACAACAGTGACGAGCTATCCAACCTAAACAAAATTTTGGATCGGATATGTCAAATCCACAGTACCCCCGGGAAGCCTGCAAACCACACCACCGAGATTGTTGGGTCTTCAAACAGTCCGGCCGACTCAACGCCGAACACAAGGGGCTTGACACGCCAAGCGAAGACGACGACGAACCCCACCAGCAGAGCGCCGGAAAACAAAAGACTTTCCCACAAGAAGTCAAAACAGTAAACTCACTTCATGTGATAATACGGAACAATAGTGCGGCACCCGCTAAAGTACGCGTCGCACGGTCCACCCCAGCGGAATCCCGAGATTGGATGTCAAAACCAATTACTTTTGACCACCTGGATTATTCCAGAAGTATTCGAAACGAAGGATGGACTGCTCTGATATTGGATCCTATAATCGACGGACTACAATTTACACAAGTCCTAATGGATGGCGGCAGCGATTTAAACCTGCTATATCCGGACACAATCCGCAAGTTGGGGATAGACCCTACTAAAATTCGCCATAGCCGCACTTCCTTCAAAGGAGTAACGCCAGGGCCTTACGCCAAGTCCATGGGCTCCTCACTACTAGAAGTTGTGTTCGGTCCACCCGACAACTTCCGTCACGAAAATCTACTCTTCCATGTCGCCCCATTTCAAAGTAGCCATCAAGCACTATTGGGACGTGAAGCTTTTGCCCGCTTTAACACAATACCGCACTACGCGTCCCTTACACTAAAAATGCCCGGTCCACGCGGCATCATCTCCTTACAAGGTCGCTCAAGACCCCGGACACGGCTAGGCGAGTCCGGCACAAATAAACCATGGGCTTCCTAGCCTCACACCCTTTCACAAGGGGCTGTGCGTATGAACGCTAAGAGCCAATAAAAGCTCAACTTTATTCATTTATTCATACTCCGTTTTAAATACATATTTTGCACAATTTCTTTTCAAGCTAAGTTCCTCTCTTTTACAGATGAACAGCGTGTACACCCGTCCAGGATACGGCACAACGGAGACACAGGCGCAGACGTGCAGCAGGGACCCATGGCAAGGATTCTTTTCAGATTAAGACCCTGCGTAAACCTTTCTTACTGTCTCTTGTTGATTCACATCCCCCGGTTTTCACCATAACCGACGAGGAGGCTGGCGTTTTGGCATCGGCCGCGTCAGAAATTTTCGCATGTACCTGGACACTAGGGGCTTAGAGCATTGTTCTGCCTGCTATCATAAAGACTGAATACCTTAGGGAGTGTTCGGCGTCTCGAGTTAGGCCTTATATGCATCAGCTCCGAATCATGTCTTTGGTCAAATGTTGGGTTTGCACGGCTCTTGTGTTTTGCTGCCTTACGTTCCGTATCATTGGCTAACGCGGCACCAGGAGAACTACTGCGATTGTGCCCTGGTTCGGCCGGGCGAGCACCTCAGTAGAGAAAGCTGAAAACTGACTGTCATGATACAGCGAGAGACTGGTCAACAACTCGATCGACTACCGGAATGTTTAGAATTCCTCCGCTTTGACGAAGGACCGTTTCCCGGTCAGGCACATACGCGCCCTGAATTTGGAGAGCGCGGTGCCCCTAGGGGCTATATCGTAGCCCCACCTTCGAACTCCTATGGCTAAGTGAAAGTGATAAAGCATCATAGTCCGGTTGCCTTGTTTGCTACGCTACCACCTCCTTCACAGGACCAAGACGTTGGGTTAAGTGTGAAAATGCGCTATTTTGCAAACACCCCCGCACCATGTGCGTGGGGGCTGAAGCCGAAGACTACCATCTTTCAGGTTATACACAAAGTATACATTAACGGCCGCACAAGAGATATTTCAATACTTGAACGCACAAGTATAAAAAGCACTTATATTATGAATATCGTTTTACATATCATAAAGATCATTTGAACACGACATTTTTTGAGCACTGCGACTTTATTACATGAGCACACGCAGAACTTCCCCAAAATAGTGCTCGGCGGGTAACCGGCTCTCGTCCGAACCCCGGGTTGCAACATCGGTGGCATCCATCTCCGTCTAGTATGTCTTCACACGGGCAAGGGCCATCCGAGCACCCTCTATGCAGGCCGACCGCTTCATCGCCTTGATATGCGGCACTGCCCCAAGGAATTGCTGCAATAAGCCAAAATAACTCTTCGGCTTGGGCCTATCCGGCCAGATATGAGCCACTACATCCGTCATGGCAAGTCCGGACAATCTATTCAGCTCAGCCCACTCAGCCAACCGATCGGTCAGCGGAAGTGAACGCGCCGGGCTGTGGAATTGAGACTAAAAAAGCTCTTCCGTCTCGTGATCCTTTTGACTTCAGAAGTGCACAACAGCATCTGCCGCACTCCCCGCTAAATCCATATAAGGATCCTCCGGACCCCACAACTGGCCAAGCTGAGCATACTTCGGATCTGTGAACTTCCTGCGCAGCAGAAAGGGCTTGCCAGCCGCAATATCTCTGGCCTAACGCAGCTCCTCCTTTATAGCCCTCATTGCAGAACGGGCATCCTTGGCTTCGGCGGTGGCCTTCTTCAGGTCTTCTTGCTCCGCTCGGTGTTCTTTTTCAAGAACCTCATAGCGGTCGGTAACATCTTTCAGCTTCACGGCTATTTCGGCCATCTCCTCCCTGCTTCGGTAGTGAGCAGCCCTTTAGGCTTCTAGCTCTTCGGACGCCTTCGAGGCAGCCGCATCACTCCTTCTGTCCTTCTCCTTGGCCCGAGCAAGCTCTACTCAAAGGTCCTCCACAGCAGCGGCACCATCTGCATTAAGCATACATGTCGTAAGGAGTGAGCATCAGCTCCCTTACTAGGTGACCACGGAGAAACAACCTACCTTGTGACTCGTCAAGTCGATTATTCACCAGCGCGATGTCTGCATCCGCAAGGTCGAGTTGCCGCTTTAGTTCGGCAACTCCATCAGTCCGGCTGGCCATCGGACTATCCGCCACCTACATAGGAAGGGCGAGAGTTAACACCTGAGATTATGATCCTCGGCACGCTGTCGCTTTCGACAACATACCGAGTCTCAGGGGCTACTATCTATACAGGGCGCACTTTATGTGTAAAACTGTCAAAAGGTATGTCATTTTTACGTACCTCAAACCCCGCCAGCAAACTTCTGACGGCATCATGCAACCCGCCCCCGGCGGATGAAATTCTTTCAATCACCATACTCATCAATGTACGGTGATCTTCTGACATAGACGCCTTCTCAAGCAGATCCTTCAGCTCCCCCGGCCGTACACCAGTAGGTGCTGAACTCTTCGGCCCTGCCGGACTCGGGAATACCCTCCGTGATGACACCTCAGGGTCGTCTGCCCCGCCTGACGGTGCGGCAGATGGAGGCGTCTCGCTCTCCATCATCTCCGGACGAAGGTCCCCCGAAGACAAGCTCAGCTGAGAAGGATGGAGATCCGAACTACAAGGTAAAAACTTCGGTTAGCCTCAGAAGCAAAAATAGGGATGTCCCTTATTACAAAACTCCCCTTTTCCTACTTACGGCTCGCGGAGGGCTGATTCCTTAGGGGAGATAGTGCGGCCGGGGCCTCCCCAGACGCAGGACCCTCTGGTGAAGATCTCTTCCCCAGCTTTGAGGCCTTGGCCTCCGGGTTTTCGGAAGCGGTCCTCTTCTCCCCTTGGAAGGAGGGATTCTCGATCCCCCCTTTCTCGAAAGCCTCCTTGGTAGAGGCGGTAGTTTCTCTGTTTTCCCCTTCGCCTTCCTCTGAAGGAGCAACCTCCAGCATCCTGACCAGCACGGGATCCGGCGCGGTCTCCGGGAGGGGGGCCGGACACAGTATCAGTTTCGCTTGCGCTATCCACTCCTATTCAAAGGGCGATTGGTTAAAAGGAAAATTCAAAAATACGCAAACAAACGGTGTGTCCAGACACAGGGCCACTTACCTGAGCATCCGGGCGATTGCAGCTTAGGCCGGCATCCTCGGTCAATTCTGGACACACTTCTTGTGATCCAAAGAACAATTTGTACATTTCCACGGGCGTCGCGCCCATGAAGTGTTGGAGAGCTCGTGGCCCCTCCGGATTGAATTCCCACAGGTGGAGGGGGCGACATTTGCAGGGCAGAAGACGCCGAATCAGCATAACCTGCATCACTACAACCAGATTGATCTCCCTCTCTTGGAGGTCTCGAATCCGGCCCTGCAAAAGGGGTACGTCCTTTGACGGCCCCCAGTTGAGCCCTTGGTTGACCCATGACATCAGCCGTTGTGGGGAGCCCGAGCGAAAGATGGGCGGCGGCTTCTGCCTGCTGCCCCTGGGAGCGGTAATATAGAACCACTCCTGTTGCCACAAGCCGAGCTCCTCCTAGAAAGAGCCCTCGGGCCATGAAGCATCGGCCCTCTTGCCTACAACCGCCCTGCCGCACTCTGCTTGACGCCCCTCGATCATCTTTGGCTCCACGTTGAAGGTTTTGAGCCACAAACCGAAGTGAGGGGTAGTGCCGAGGAAGGCTTCGCAGACGACAACGAATGATGAGATGTGGAGGATGGACTCCGGAGCCAAGTCGTGGAATTCCAACCCATAGTAAAACATGAGCCCTCTCACAAAAGGATCCATCGGGAAGCCTAAACCCCGACGGAGGTGGGACACAAACATGACGCTCTCGCCGGGCTCGGGAGTAGGAATGACTTGCCCTTTGGCGGGCAGCCCATGCGAAATCTCGTAGGTCAGGTACCTGGCTTCTCTCAGCTTTAGCACGTCCTCTTCCGTGACGGAGGAGGGCATCCACCGGCCCTGTAGGTCGGAGCCGGATATTGTTGAAGGTACGAGGCGCTCGAATCTGGGGCTCTGGGTGTTGGAACTCGGGGCGAGAGGCAGATTCAATTGAGGATTGAAGAAAAGAAACGTGCCTTGGTCTCATTATAAAGAGGGAGAATACCAAGAGCCGTCCCCGTGACCGTTTGGGACTCACCTTCGATAGAGGAGGCATGGCAACAAGCACGGTTGGGTTACCCACGTCCGTATTGATGGGAACCCCGGAATAAGGGGAACACGATCTCTGCTTCGACAAGACGTGCCAAGGAAACCGCTTCGCTAAATGCGCTAAGGTGGTACAATAAAAACGATTCAAGTAAAGGCTTGGTAGTGGTGTGACGTCACGCCACAAAATACGTCAGCAGATTGAACTTGTGTACATAATATTCTCTCTACGGTAGTATGTGGAATTTATTTTGCGGAGCCGGACACTATCCTGGTGTTCACAATCTTCTATGAATTATTCGGAGGAGGAACCCGCCTTGCAATGCCAAAGACATTATGCGCGCCGGACTCGTCGTCATTGAAGCCTGGTTCAGGGGCTACTGAGGGAGTCCTGGACTAGGGGGTGTCCGGATAGCCGGACTATCATCGTCGGCCGGACTCCAAGACTATGAAGATACAAGATTGAAGACTTCGTCCCGTGTCCGGATGGGACTTTCCTTGGCGTGGAAGGAAAGCTTGGCAATACGGATATGTAGGTCTCCTACCATTGTAACCGACTCTATGTAACCCTAGCCCTCTCCGGTGTCTATATAAACCGGAGGGTTTTAGTTCATAGGACGGACAACCATTACTACAATCATACCATAGGCTAGCTTCTAGGGTTTAGCCTCCTTGATCTCGTGGTAGATCCACTCTTGTACTACCCATATCATCAATAACAATCAAGTAGGAGTAGGGTTTTACCTCCATCGAGAGGGCCCGAACCTGGGTAAAAACATCGTGTCCCTTGTCTCCTGTTACCATCCGCCTAGACGCACAGTTCCGAACCCCCTACCCGAGATCCGCCGGTTTTGACACCGACACCCGCCCTTCTTGTCCCTCAACTCAAGCAGCTCGACCTCTTCGACGTTGTCATCTCGAAGAAGGCTACGAAGAACCTGCTCCGCAGCTATACTACGCTTGAGTACCTTCGTCTTGAGCAGATCCACGGGTTCATTAGCCTCCACATCGCCTCGATGAATCTCCAATGGATTTATGTGTCTTGCTGGCCCCACAACAAGACATCAATTGGGAAGAGATCACTCCAGCTCTTCCACGTTATAGTCATTGAGAATGCGCCTTTCCTTGAGATATTGCTTGTATCGGATCTAGAAGGTCCAACAAAAATCAGGGTCATTGACGGGCCGAAATTGACAGTGTTGGTGTACTCGTCTGCCAAATTCTCCGAGCTCTTTATTGAATCTGTAATCGTTTAGGTACATCACTCATCTTTTTCTCCGTCTTCTTGAAATTCACATTTTTAAATTTCTTCTTGATGTATTTACGCCCATCTTCCAGAAAATGATTCCCACAAGCTTGACCCAGTCCATGCGCACAGTGAAGATCTTAGCACTAAAATCTATCGTCCCCAATCTGGATCAAGTTGTTGGATTCCTTACATGCTTTCCATGCACGGGGAAGCTACTCATCGAGGTGAAACTTCTTTCCTATAAGTAAATGGTAATCACAACGTAGCTCATTTTTTTTCATAATTTTCCCAAATTACGATGACAAGTGTAGTGTTCAAAACTGCATCTACGCACTGCACCGAAAGAAATGTTTTTAGTACTTTTTCTCATGTGGTCACCTGCATCATTTTTATGCTGTACTACTATAGTAGCCTAGGCTAGTCATAGTGGAAAGTAACTAGACTACTCCAGTAACTCTATAGTTACCCTAAGAGCAAGTACTACCTCCGTCCTGGTTTACTCTTCCAATTTTGTAGTATCAAAATTTGACCATAGATTTAACTGACAAAATGTTAATGCATGTCACTAAGAACTATATCGTTGGATTCGTATTTGAACATAATTTCAAATGGTGTAATTTTTAGTGACATGCATTGGCATTTTCTTAGGTAAATCTATGGTCAAAATTTTATACTAAATACGAGGTAGTATTCCCTCTGTCCCAAAATTCTTGTCTTAAATTTGTCTAAATACAGATGTATCTACTAGATACATCCGTATCTAAACAAATGTAAGACAAGAATTTTGGGACGGAGGGAGTACAAAAGTGGGCTATGTAGGCCAAAACATGTGCCAAATTCATTTGTGATGCATTTGGCATCGATGCCCCTCCATTGCTCACGTGGTGCCCCAATCTGGATCACCTACTTTGCTCCGGTGCCAAATTAACTCACGCAATGAAAAAACACTGTGTGGGAGAGAGAGAGGACTGAGGCAATAAAAAAACACTTGTTTGGGAGAGTGAGAGGCTGGTGTAGTTGGTTTGATTGATTTGTTTATACATGTGGGTCTGTGTGCACAGCGGTGCGAACTCTCTCACAACGCGAGAGCGGTGCCAAAATCTTTTGATTTGACATCGATGCGTATTATGTGGCATACTTTTCCGAAATATGGCATCGGCCACATAGTGGACGGCAACAAATGCCCAAGCTCTTCACATGCTCCTAGTTAAATGAGAGAGAGAGAGTGAAAAAATATCACTAGCCAGTCAACCCTATCGTATGAGCGAATGATATTGGTACCTCTTGATGACATGGCAATCTTATGCAGCAAGCTGCTCTAATATGTTCTCTTCTTTTGCAGATAAAAAAAGACCCGAAAGTGAAAAATGTGCTGCACTATAACAATCTCATCGAATGCCTTGATCTCCATCTTACAGAAATTGATTTGATCGACTACCGAGGCAGCACATCTGAGATTAAATTGGCCAGGTTCTTTGTTCTTGAGGCAAGTGTGCTCAAGGTAATGAGGTTTAGCGTTCTCTGGTGCAACAATGAATGGCGTGCTGATCACCGCAAGCGTCTAAGCCTAAATGACAAAGTTTCCGCAGAAGCTGAATTTGTTTTTGAAACATCAAGTGGCCAGAGACTCGAAAACTTATTTGCCCATTAGTGACTTGTCAGGGCGGTGGATTTTAGTTTGTATGATAATGCTGCATCCACCTAAAGTAACGAAAGTTCTTACATAAACTTCCTAGTAATTTCCTCTTCGTAGGTGCAACATTACTCCTAACATTTGTAATATCAGTTTGAAACTTGTAATATTGCCATGTCCTATTCCTGCATTTTCAAAATCCTGCGAATTAAATAGGTCCTGAGTTGGTGATGATGTTGTGCCTCCCATATTTCACCAATAGCCGTCGGATCTAGATCTGACACATATAAACCAAGCTTCTCCATTTGTGCAAAAAGATGCCCGCACTTGTTCCCAATTTACAAACAACTCCTTGTCTCTCACAATCAGCCTTATATCCTCTCCACCACATCTAGAAGGCCGTGGAAAAATCTGGCGCGATGGCCGCTGCCGGAGCCGTCCACCCCCAATCTTGGTGTTCTGTGTAATGCACGGGCATCTACGTACGGGAAATTATGTCGAACAGGGCTAGTTGTACGTAGGCTAGCTCTACAGCCATGATGATAGTGACTGCAGACGGTGAGGCTGACTATGGTATGTCGAACACGGTGCCTATACTCAGGTGTCATCTCCGGCGCAGGGTCTTGTCACTTCACTATGAGGAGCAGCACGTAATAATTTGACCAACGGGTAGTACAGTGCTAGTACTCCTACTACTACATTGGTAGTACTACTACTAGTACTAGTAGCACCACCATCTGGATTTAGGAGTACTACCACGTCCATCTGGATTTTAGTATTTGACTAGCAATATCTAGTAATGCATGTCAGAAAAAATGTACTACTCCCTCTATTAATAAATACATGGTGTTTTATTCCTATCGGCGAGAGAACTTAATGTTTTTTTGCTAACTAGAGTACTAATAGGATTACATGCAATGAACTAAACACTGCATGTCATGTTTGGTAGTCTCAAGTCATTGAAAGCATGCACTGCCCACATCTCTCGTTGGTTGATTTGTCACGAAATAAGAAAGAAGGAGGGAGTTAATGCACTGTGCCTAAGTGTTTTGGGATTATTTGGTTTTCGTAAGGTGCCTTACACAACATTTTTGTTTACATGCATTAACATTTTATTAGTTAAATCGAAGGTCAAAACTTGGCGCAAAATGCAAAGGGGACCAATAAACCAGTAAACATCAAACTTCTCTCATTTGGCCCCAACTAGAGGTCCGGTGAGATGACTATACTGCACCGGCATGGAGGGGGACACAACTTCATTGACTTACGGCAACTGCCTTTGGGTGAATGACACATGGGCCCAGGGGCTGGCTGGCTCACCTATCATACAGCCAAAGGCAGGTGCAGTAGAGGGCCGAGGAGTAGTACGAAATCCTAGCACCTACGCATGCTAACCAAGGGCAAGAGTGATCACTCGAATCGCAAGATCAGTTGACTAGAAGCTAAGCTAGACCCATGGAGGCGATGAGCGCGAGCATCAGCCGGCTGTGCCAGATGGTCCACGACGCCGGCCTGTGGCCCGGCACCGAGGAACGTCTCCAGGTAGTATTGCTTGAGGCCGCCAGGGCGAGGGGCCGCTTGGACGACAGCTTCGTCTCCTTGTTCGACGAGGTCCTCGTTGGTTTCCTCGACAAGTTCATCGTCGTCAAGAAGCTCGCGGACGACTTTGACGTAAGCCTCCAGCCGACGCGCCCAGGCTCTACGATGCCCGCCAGCCTAAACGGCCACTATGGTGACAACCTCTTCGACGCACTGGTGGCCCTGTGACTGCCCGCCATCGTGCCGGAGACTGTCCACCTCGAGGTCGCGCTCGCCGCGCAGCGCCTGGCGCAGCAAGACACCATCGACATAATCACCCACGTCTACACGCAAATCGTCCACAAGGACTACTACATGCAAGAGAAGGATGATAGGACGCTGCCCTTCTTGGACCACAGGGCAACCTTGGACGACACTGTTCAGAAGCACGTTGAGCTCGCCACCAATGCCGTTGCTCCTCACACGTCGGTTGGTTACCCGGTGCACTAGGGCATGAGGATGTCGTTGATGGATCCTTAATTATTTTTATCTTTCCGTCAAATCCATGTAGTAGTATATGATACTACAGTATTTATCTTACCTTTCGCATCAACTTCATAAGTTTCGTACGTACTCCATGCATGAACGGCGCCAGAACCAAACTTCTCATTACTCTAGGCAAAATTGTTATTTTCTATCTATCGGTCGCGCCATGGAGCAGAACCAAATTTTACAAGTTACGAGTTCGAAAGGAAAAGCTTGCCGTGTTCGCGTCGCACCCCCACACGGTTGGTCCGGCACGCAGCTCAAGCGGGAATGCGTGCGGTGTTGCATTTTCACTCACAAGTGGGACCGCAGTTGAGCAAACCGACTATCGGCAAACCCCCACCCCGCCCACCGCGCGATGACTGAGAAAACAGGAGGGAGAAGAGATGGCTGTAGCATGGACTCCAAGAAAATTGGTGTTGGATGGGACTCGTGTGGGTGGCGTGTGCCGTACTGCTAGACGTGAATGCTAGTTATGGCCCATGCCACCCCACTATATCGATCCTATATCGAGGTACGTAGAACAAATTTCATGCAGTCCGTGCTTAGCCCTCCTCTATCTCTCTTATCAGCCAGCTAGCGGACGCGCAGAGCCCATCTTCTGTTTGCTAACATGCGGTCTGACATGTCAGTGAAAACGCAAGCGGACCCACTGAACCTGCACATCTTTCACCTCGACGTGCTGGTGATGAAAAACAAATCCAATAAAGATCTTCGGTGGCTGCTTTTGGAGTTACTCAAGAGTAGTAAGATTCTACTCCCTCTGTTCCTAAACATTTGTCTTTCTAGGGATTTCAACAAGTGACTACATACGGAACAAAATGAGTGAATCTAACTCTAAAATATGTCTATATACATCCGTATGTGATGTTCTATTTGAAATCTCTAAAAAGACAAATATTTAGGAACGGA
This sequence comes from Triticum aestivum, assembly GCF_018294505.1. Taxonomy (NCBI): domain Eukaryota; kingdom Viridiplantae; phylum Streptophyta; class Magnoliopsida; order Poales; family Poaceae; genus Triticum; species Triticum aestivum. The sequence continues at coordinate 326,853,639 of NC_057795.1, read as the reverse complement.
GGGAGTATTTACAGTTTAACCGAAGATGCACATCTTGTGGCTTCAACTACCACTCTATTTTCTTTCGTGACACGACCTGGATGCTGGATGTCCCATGTGTCGGCAAAAGGAGGAAGAACCCAGCCAAATCTTCAGTTGTGCTCTCGGAATAGACTAGTTGTGCTAACTTAAAAAATTGGGATAATTAGATTTATGCCCCTAGTTGTGTCCCACTCGTCTGTTTCACCCCTAATTCCCAAAAGTCACCGGTTCTGTCCAAGTCACTTTGCTCCTCTTATGCTTTTGCCCTTTGACCGTTTGACGTCAGTTTGAAAACTTCATAACTAATTTATACTAAATCAGAAAAATGCAAATAAGATACCAAAATGTTCAGAAAAACATCACCTATATGTTAGTGTCATTTGCATTCATGAAAAAAGTGTTGGAAATTGCCCATATGAGTTTTAGCTCTTTTGATACCACCATGAATAATAAAATATAAAAAGCTCAAAAAAATTCAAAAAAATTTGGTGGCAAAGAATGACAAATGTTTTAAGTGCCTGCCAAGTTTCATCAGGGAATAACATTCATGGGTGTCGCGGCAAAAAAAAACAATCAGCACTCCAAAATAGATTATCTTTTTGCCATGACTTCCATGAATGTTGTTCCCTAATGAAACTTGGCAAGCACTTAGAACATTTGTCGTTCTTTGCCACCATATTTTTTCTGAATTTTTTTGAATTTTTTTAGAGTTTACTATTCATGGTGGTATCAAAAGAGCTAAAACTCGGATGTGCACTTTCCAACATTTTTTTCGTGAATGCAAATGACACTGACATATAGGTGATGTTTTTCTGAACATTTTGGTATCTTATTTGAATTTTTCCGATTTAGTATGGATTAGTTATGAAGTTTTCAAACTGACGGTCAAACGGTCAAAGGGCAAAAGCATAAGAGGAGCAAAGTGACTTGGACAGAACCGATGACTTTTGGGAATTAGGGGTAAAACAGATGAGTGGGACACAACTAGGGGCATAAATCTAATTATCCCTAAAAAATTTATTTTGTACTCCCTCCGTTCCAAAATACTTGACTTCCATTTGTCAAGTAGAAGGCATGTATTGTGCAACGGAGGGAGTAGAATGGATGCAAGTTTTTGTATCGAGAAGAAGAGTACATCCATATATTGATAGAGTGCAATTTAGTAGATGTTCTATCACTTTTAGCTAGCACAAAGGCTAGAGATGAGATTAGTGCACTTGTTGATACTCCTACTAGAATAGAGGCTAGACATGAGACTAGATGCGACGAAGCAACGTCTACTTCTTTACACTCGAAGAAGAAAGAAGCACGCAAGATCGAGCCTCCGCAGATCAACAGTGAATGCATTGAGAAGGCACTAATCCAACTTACAGGAGTAGTAAAATGTATTCTTGTGGTTCTTGTTTTCTTTGATCTTGCTTTTCTAGTCAAAATCATCGTTGGAGTTCGTGCAAAACGGAGGTCCGTTTGGGGTCGTGCGTTGGAGTTGGCCTTACAAGTGGGACCGCAGTTAAGGAAACCGACTATTGGAAAACCCCCACCTCGCCCGCCGTGCGATGGCTGAAGTTAGAGAAACAACAAGGTTGAAGAGATTGCTCTAGCACGGACTCCAAGAAATAATATGGTGTCAGATGGATGTCGTGGTGGTGGCGTGTGCCGTACTCCTGGACGTGAATGCTTGTTCTGGCCCATGCCATCCTACTACTCTAACTACTTACTCCTACTATATAGTACCAGTATCGAGGATTCGAGGTGCTCATTAACATATGGCTACAGTAAAAACACCCGCCCGACGCGCGAAGCATGTGAAGCTAGTACAAATAGTGTACTACTATTGTTGATTGGCCTCATCCGATAACCTGTTGCAATGCACGTACAATTATGTATTCGGAAAATATATTTTTGCCTCGTCGCACCACTCACTCAGAGAAGCGACTCGAAAGCCATTCATAAATTTAGTAAGTTTATCACAGGCATATCATTTTATTACATACAATAGGTCATCAACCCACATCGACAACGAGGATACATTATAAATACTAAAGTTTTCACCACACAACAAATAACAAGCAATGAAATGAACTTCAACTCAAGCATTCCTCGGCGTTGGAAATGCTTGCTTTGAACCACAAGTAATTCTCTGGGACGGGCCATCCATTGTCAATCTGGAGACCAACACAGGACTGGTCATCCAGGCTGAAGTGCCCTACTATATGAGTACCAGGGTAGGGAACCACCCAAACGTCCGAGGTATAGACATAGTTGCTTCTCATAAATGGTAGTAACATTGTGTCAACATCAATTGGATCGCCTTTCACAATCATTGGATAGTTTTTTCCAAGGAAGAGCGAGTTTTCTCCAATACTATCAATTCTGTACCAGGGAGAAGGAGTTGGCGCTAGCACACTAGTATCCATCCCGAATACCATGCAACGGGTGTTGGAATAGGTCTGGAGAGTGCGACCATGGGAGACTACACCTGCTTCCTTAGCAGTAACATCATAAGTGGGCTGTATACACACAAGAAGAGGTGATCCATCGGAATTAGTTGCCAGGCGCCAAAGAGTATATGGGTGTTGCTCCTCCTCATGATCGTGATCATCACCATCGTCATCTCCCCCTTGGTTATAAAATTTTTCAAGTATAGGTGGTGGAATGTTCACATGACCTTGGAAACACAAGAAGAAGGTTAATTAGTAAAGGGAAACTTGCTAACCTGCATGCACGTGGATGAAACAATTATAATTATGGTGGAAGACAAACTTACCGAAACTACGAGGATGCCATGCAAAAACAGTGCCACGAGTGGTGGCAGCAAACACAAGGCCCTCGTATTGAATTGCATCATAGTACTCATCCGTGTACATAAATTGATTTTTGAGCAATATCCATCGAGTCAAACCACCAAGGGTGGCAACAAGCTTGTCGAAGATAGCAACAACTTCATAGTTGTTGTAATTCCAAGAGCGGTTGGGAACTCGACAAATTGCTATCTTCCATAGAAGACAGTCACCATGATCGTATTTGAACGTGCGTACAATACCGGTGTGCTCAACCTCTGGACAGTCTGCTGAGATTTTTGGAAGTGGAACCCGGTCACGAGTGTACACATTCACAAGTTCCCACTCGCAGTTGGACCCAATGTAAACAACCCAATCTCCATTTGCGCCTGCTCAAGCCTTGCCCTCAAGCGATGACATCTTAACATCATACGTATCATTATCAAGCGGCATCAACTTGCACAGGGCAAGGCCTCCGTCGTGCCGGCGCCAGTCATTAGGGTCACGGCGAAGAAGATAGGGGAGATCAAACCACTCCTTGACTCTTGGGTTCCTTGTAATGATGTTATTAGTTGAGTCAAGAATGGGCTTGAATGAACCTGCCATGCTAGCCAAGGTGATGATGTCGCACCGATCAATGAGTTCCTCCACCATGTCATCTTTCAGATCAGGGCAAGAATAACGGGGTCGTTTCCGGCCTGTTCCCTCCATGGAGAAGACGATCGAACAATGGAAGAAGAAAGGGTGAAGGGCTAAAGGAAAATGGAGGAGGGAGAGGAAGAGCGTGCGACAGGAGTTCCAAATCGAGAGGGAAAGGCGAAGAGTCGGTGGACGGTTGCCAGTTTACCACGGTTCACGAAGAGGCGCCTCGGCCTACACGTCCGTTCGGAAATACTCCTACTACTCGCCGTCGTCTCACTGATATGTGGAAAGGGACCACATATCAACGAAACATGGTGTGTAATTTCTCGTGCAAAATGCGATCTGGCCGCGTTGGCCCGAGGTGCCGCATTAGTTATCGACCTTTATTTTTTTAATGGCGTGCTGTTCAGTTTTGAAGCACGACTAACTGGTACTGTACGCAGAGAAAATATAAACTACTCTACCACTACTCCACCTCCAGTACTAGTAGTATAAAAAAGATATATAGGCTGGAGCTTCAGCGCTTTCTTGCCAAGGGCTGCCCACTTGCTTCTCACACTACCACCCTCTCTCCAGATCTGAAAAAGACGGCCCCTCTCTCCCTCCTCACCGGTGGTCATAGATCCGCCGGGGAATAAAAGGGCGTGCAGCGTTGATGCACTTGTCGTCGGCGAGCGAGGTCACGCACTGACGACAAGGCCGTCCTCTCAGACCTAGCGCCCCCGCGGGATGGCCTCCGTCCCCAAGCTCGCTGCCGTAGTGTGTGCGGAGGACGACGACCATGAGCGAAGCCACTTCCCGCCGACCCTCAGGTCTGCTACCTCTTTTCGAACCATACCCTTGTTCTATTGCCCCATCTGCCACGTCATTGCATGTGGATCTTTTTCCACTCCACCATCTTCCCAATTTGCTATCCTCTGCTCTGCTGGCCACACAGACGAAAACCATAATTTGCACTATTAAAGGAAACCCTACTTCATGCAGACTAATCCATGTCTGGGTTGAATAAGGAAAGGAAGGAAGACTGTACTGTCCAAGAGAGTAGGCATCGAACCCGCATCTAGGTTGAAAAGGGGAAAATCAGTAGCTAAGGAACGAGTCTCGTGTCTCTTGGTTGAAGAAGGGTAGAAAGGCATGACAACGCAATAGAGAATGACCAGGTCAATCGGTTTGTTGTCCTCACATAGGAAAAAGGTGGCTAAAGAGAACAAAAATGGGACGTAATCCACATATGCTGCCTGGATATTTGTTGCTCTGGGCAACCATACCTCCCTCACCACTCTGCGTCCGTGGAGGTACATCGTACTGGTGCGCTCACTGTCCGAATGGGCCTCCCATGCTCTTATTGCCACTTTTTTTTGCTGTTAGTATAACGCCAGCAGTCAAGTCAAGCAATGCTACTGCTAAAGTGATGCCACATTTAACTAATGTCGCTCTTAATCTAATGCCACCGATAAATTTAAGCAATGCCATTTAATGTCACTGGATTATTTCAGGGTTAGCTGTTGATTGTGGATGCATTAAAGATTTTTCAGCTAATGCATTCTAATGTTGTTGCACAACCAGTATACCAACGATGAAACTTGTTACTACCTTCAGGTTTTTGCACTGTTAATGCTTATAGATTACATACCTCACTTTCATGAGATAAGTTAATTTTTTTGTACAGTGTCACCAAAATGCCAAGGCGCTGATGTCATTTTATTTTGGTTAAACTGCACAAACAATTATGAAGACAAGAGGAAAGGTCAAGAGTGGGCACTTCCTCCTCCGGCTGTTCTCTTGATTCGTTCGATCAAGTTTTTATGTTTGATCGATTATCAAGATTGGGATAGCAATTTTTAAGGCCCCCCCCCCGAGTTCGAAATGATATTTACCTTGGAGGTACATGGTTTGCAAATTTTTTATACTGTCATTAGTTAATAATAATAAAAAAAGACTGTACACAGTAGGTCAAAACCCCACTGCAAGTTTTTTTCTTATTAATAAAAATAAAAAGAGAGTTCAGACATACAAGGCTTGAGATAAGCCCCAAAGAAGGAAAGCTAGTCTAAAAAAACCAACAAGAAAAGAACTAAAAAACTACTAAAAAAACTAGAAAGACTACAAAGACTACAAAAATTACAGGACAAGGGTGTCCAACCAGGAACTAAAAGAAGCTAAAAACTTCTCATTCTGAATTTGAGCAGGTGTAGTTCTGAGAGGAAGATGAACTTCCATCTGTCAATGCAGGTTGGAATGTCATTAGTTAATAATGCTGGTTACCTTCAGACTTTTGTATTTGGTTTAATTCTCATGCACAACTAGTATACCAATGCTGAAACTTGTTACCTTTACATTTTGTATTGTTAATTCTTATAGATACCTTCAGTGCTAGAGTCTATTGAAATCTGTTTAGTAAAACCATTGTACTGTACCCAGTAATAAACTAACTACTCTACTGTTGCACTAGCCACTGGATTAGTGTATATTTGTAGTATTCGAATGGTGTTGCATTAGTGTATGGACATAAATAAAGTGTGGCAAGCTTTCCCAGATATGTGCTCAAGAAAACTACTACCTGTTTTTCTAAATACTAGAAGTTTGGGTACTTTAAATTGAACCGCGAAAACGTCTTATATTAAGGAACAGAGGGTGTAGAGTTCACTCAAATTATCCCGGTAAAGCTAGTCACACCTTTGTTAAAATTAATGTTCATTATGTTATCGGAGGAGGTCTGTATGTTTGTCTCTAATGCATGTCGACTACATACCTGACATCATGATGTAATGTTCAGTCATTTCCTTTTGTATAGTGTCACTGAATTGTCAAGGCGGTGATGGCATTTTATTTTAGTAGAACTACACAAAATTTGCTTAAAAGAAGAGGAAAGGTCAGGAATGGCTCAGTTTTTTTAGAAAAAACTATGTATGCCTTCCTGACATCAGCCGTTGTTGCTTTATTTATTCCTTCAAACAGGTGGTTAGAAACAGTCTTGCTACCTTTCCCCATTAAGAAATTGGAATGCTTATATTTGTGAGTCTATGCTTCAATTAGTGCCACTTTTATAGTAATCACACTTTCAATATCTATGCAAATAGGGATGCTCGATTTTAGTGGAACTGCACAAAAAGTCCAACTGGTTCAACATTAGGAGCATGTTTTTTCCAAACCTTTATATCCAATTGGTGGCACTATGAGCTGTTCATTACGAAGGTACATGGTTTGCTACTATCTTGCTACTCTTTTTGTACTGTCATTAGATAGTAATACTAGTGGTTTGCATGTGAATTTATTAGTAGGGTGGACCTACATTGGAGGTGCAGGACAGGATTCAATGATTGGATGCTCAATTTCGGTTGTATCAATTTCACCTCTTCCATCACTGCGAACATGGATATCCTTGGTCTGATGAAGAATAGGCGCTATATTTATGCGCTGAACCAGCAAATCAATTCAGTATGAAATTGTCCAGGGTAAAACATAACTGTATCAGATTGTCCAGTGCAGAACATGACAGATGCTAAGTGGAAGAGACATGTTTAAACCAAAAATACATGGTGTGGTATATGTTTACTAGCTGCTTGATATTTGTGCAGGCAGAGATGTCTGCCCATTGCTATTTGGCAAACAAACAAAGTGTCCTCAATTTTGGTTGAACTACACAAGAGAATAGTATAGTCACTGCATGCAGTGCCATTTGAAAATAGACACAAAGATTGGATAGTCACTTCATGGACTGCAGAAAAGTAGTACTGTACTATTTACTGGCCAACACTAGGTGCTTCGTTGCTTTGGTCTGATTATACAATGGGCATCATTTTTCCTAAGTTAAAGTTTGTATTCCGAAAATAGTCTCGCGGTGTGATCGAGAGAAGACCAAATCATATTGCAGTGGATGTTCCTCCATCATGTGTGGTTCATTCTCATGGTTCCAGCTGTTGGTGAAACCACTTACGTTTGCAAGAGGAATTGTAGACTTCACAAACAAATTTGTCTTTCAGTCTATACTGAATGTTGGCCAAGAGAAGCATCCATGTTAGTAGGAAGAACATATGTTTTTTCTAGATCTTTGCTTTTGGAGCTACACATTTGTATATGATCTGTGAATCATTGAGATGCATTAACATGTTGATCTTATGTATGGGAATCGTACTAGTTAGTTTTAGTTGCGACGCAAGATCCGAAGTGGCTGATCTTTGCTTTTGGAGCTACATATTTGTATATGATTTGTGAATCATTGAGATGCATTAACAATTACTTATTTCTGTTCGCTCAGTGTTTACAAGTTACTGATTGATCACTAGCTAGCCTACAAATGCGCTCCTGGCAGTTTTATTTGCGACGCAAGATGCGAAGTGGCAGTTTTTTGAATAAAAATGCCGACCCCTGAAGAATCTGACAAGCTACACTATCGATCCTATAAAAATGCCTACCTCTGAAGAAACTGACAAGCTACACTATCGATCCTACACGGATAAATAGCGGATCATGCACGTACTACCTCCTTTCCGATTTGCAGGGCTCAATTCAAGAAATGACCTACTCGATCCTACACGAATAAATAGCGGATCATGCATGTACTAGTACCTCCTTTCCGGTTTGCATGGCTTAATTCAAACCTCTCACCAACCAAGGTACTCCCTCCGTCCGGGTTTATTAGTCCCGTGAGCAAAGCAGCAAGACCAAGGCATGGCAATAATTAACGGCATGCAGAAGTTTAAGCCTAATTAATTCCAGCGATTTAAGTGGCTGCATGCATGCCCTCAGCTGCGACTCGTTGCATGCTGCTTCGCGTACTGCCTGCGAGCGATTCTGAGTGCCTGCATGCAATGAGTCATAATTAAGGCAGCTAACTGATGCGAAAAAAGATACGCTTTAATTGTTGCGGCTTTTTAAATCCGTGGAATCATTATTGACAAGGAGGGAGATGATTCGAGTGCACTCATTTGACCGCCATGCCGGCGTGCGTCCCAGATAGGACGGGACGGCATAGTCATAATTTCAGTTTCTCTAGTTTTCCACGGCAAGATGGCGCGCTAAGCCATTATGCATTGAATTCCGATGACCGTCGCGCTACCTTCCCCCTATAAGTACTGTTTCCCGGCCTTCTCCGGTGCTACCGTGACCCAACTCGCCATATCCTCATAAGACCCCACCGGCCCGACGTTGCTTGCCACGTCCGCCATGCCCCCGCCCGTCCGTGGTAGGCGACGCCGGAGGCGGTCACCGCCGGAACTAGTGTTCGGTTTTTCACCGGAAGGCAGACAGAGGGAGGAGGCATTCTATCTGTCTTTAGATGGCAATGCGGAGATCGAGGAGTTGTTGGAGTGCGACCGCATGGCGGAGGAGCAGGAGTTGTTGGAGCGCGACCGCCTGGTGGAGGAGCAGCGTATCACCGATTTGCGCCGCCAGCGGGACATGGAGCAATAGCGCACCGACGCTCTGAGTCGCGAGCAGAGCGCCCGCAACTGGGCCGACTACATGGAGGCTGGCGCCCGGCAAATAGCCATGGAGGCTGTCGAGCACGCACGCGTTCGCGACGCTGATTTTTACTACCAGCTCGTCAAGTGGGTTTCGCGCTTGGAAGCCGAAGCTTCGGTGGACCACGCCGGCATGGAAAGGGCCAATGCGCACGAGCAACGCACCTTATCGCACCTCTTGCAAGTCCGAGGCGAGGCGCAGGACGCCGGTGCCGGCGTTTAGCGTGTACCACAGATGGTGGCCGGCATCGTCTAGTTAGCTAAGAGTAAGTTAGTACTTGTACGCTACTAGAGTATTAGTGGGAGTAGATAGTTAACTTGGCTATGATGGTTGTCAACGTGGAAGTTCAGTACTCTATATGTGGATCAGACCTATTACTTTGTTGTGAATGTTAAACTTTCCGTTTGAACGTATGGAATGGGCTGTTATTTTTTAAATGGATTGTATTTGTCCTCCATGGGTTTAGAGGCTGACCTTTGGGCCTAGCAAGTTGACGCGTACACAATCAGGAGATGATTGTATGTGGAGAGGATGACAGCAGGGACCCGCCAAGGTCATGGCAGTATGCAAGCAAGTGCCTCCTTATTTCAAGCCAATAAAAAAATGGCTCCTCCTAGTGGATTTCTGACAGGGTCCCATGCCATTGTCAACATAGTCAATAAACGAGAGAATTGCACAACGAGCGGCTAACACCAGGGACCCAGCAGCTCCCCCAGTTATTTTTGTTTTGGGTTAATTTGATAAATGCCACTCCAAATCTGGTGTATCCGAGAAATGCCACTGCAATTTTCAAACATTGAAAAATGCCATTTCATGCATTTATAGTGGCATTTTTCAAAGTATCGAGTGGCATCTTTCAAAGTTTGCAAACTGCAGTGGCATTTTTCAAAGTTTGCAAAAATTGCAGTGGCATTTTTCAAAGTTTGGAAATTGCAGTGGCATTTTTATGAACCGCCATAATTGGAGTGGCATTTATCTAATTTGTTTTTGAGACGGAAGTAGGGTGTCAACTGGGCTATGCGGGACACTGTGGCCTGTCTAGACAGCCTTTTCTTTTATGTTTGCCACAGACCAGCTTTTTCAAAGGCTTTATCAGGCCTGTTGGACTGCAAATCTTTCAAGACGAGGAGACCTTCATTCGGCTGGCCGAGAAAATGGCCTATCAGTAATGAGAAATGGGTTGTACATCTTTAAAACACATCAAACCGGCAATTAGTTTCAAATATTTTTCTTTTCATTTCGAGATTTTAAATTGCATTGATTTTTATGCGTGGAAAATTTATTGGATTTTATATTGATATACATTTATTTTTAAAATTAGTCTGAATGTGACTCGAAATTTCAGGATTAAAAATAGTTCAGACCGCACTGACATATGCAAAATTTTGTATAATTTTTTAACTGTGGCCACAATATGGGCTGTAATGCTAACAAAAAGAACATGGGCTCCAAAAAAACCGTAAGAATTAGCAAATGGGCTGTAAATTATTTGAAATAATGGCAGATGGGCTGTATGCTGTTCTCCACAGATTTGAGGCTTTCCACAGATGGCTTGTATACTGTTGGATGTCCATCCAACGGCCGTCGTGCTTCTTCAATCTCTGCTCTTCCTGCTCCAGCTGCTCAAACAAGCGCCGACGGGACTGCCTGCTCCCTCCTCCCCGTGGCCGACTGTGCTGCCGCGGAGGCCTCACCTCCCCCATACTACTCCCACCACTGGCCAGGCCATCCCTCTACTCCACTCACCCACACCCCCTGTTATTCTGCGGTGATGGCAGCGCAACCATACCAGGAACCCTCGTACTCCTCTCCGTGTGGGCATCCATTGCCGCGTCTTCCCTGGCTCCGTGTCGTGCCTTCCTAGGCCTCGCTATCGTCCACCGCCGTGGTTCTCTCGGCATGGCGTGGTCAATGTGGTCAATGACCGAATTCCATCGGAAGAATACTGTAGGTGGAGAGGCTCACAGCTGGGTCCACGGCAGCCGCAAGGAAGTGCCTCCTTATTACACGAAAAATAATTATTCCTCCACCTGACAGCAGGGACCCACCGGACGGGCCACCAGTATTTTGCGAAAAAAACCTTTGCCCCTGGCTGCTGGGACCCACCCGGCGGGCCACCGTATTTCACGAAAAAACATTCCCCTGCTGTCAGCTCGGACCCACTGGAAGTGCCTCCTTATTACGCACAAAAAAATGAATACCCCCTACTAGCTGGGACCCACCATGTTGGGAGGCTGACTTGTGGGCCTACTAAGTTGACGGGGACGGAGGGCTTTGTCAACTTAGTCAATATAAACGATTCTAGCTCCAGTGACCGTACGATGTCCATCCAACGGCCGTAGTGCTTCTTCAACCTCTGGTCTTCTTGCTCCAGCCACCCAAAGCAGCGCTGGTCGTGCCGCATGCTCCTGCCTTCCGTGGCCGGATGTGCTGCCGCTGAGGCCTCACTGCCCCCTACTATTCCCACCGCTGGCCAGGCCCTGCGGCGTCGACATCCTCACACCACAGCCGAACTAGTGAACCCTCGTACTCCTCTCCACGCGGGCTTCCACTGCCGCGTCTTCCCCGTCTCCGTGTCGTCCCCTTCCTAGGCCTCGCTGTCGTCCACCGCCATGGTGCTCTCGGCGCGGCCTGGTCAACGTGGTCAAGGAACGACTTCCATCGGACGTGGACTGTATGTGAAGAGGCTGACAGCTGGGTCCACGGCCGCAGCAAGGAAGTGGCTCCTTATACGCGGACAATAATGATTCCTCCACCTGACAGCTGGGACCCACCGGACGGGCCACTGTATTTCGCGGAAAAAACGTTTCCCCCTGACTGCTTGGACCCACCAGCTTCATCTTCGCACGCAAGGAAGTGCGTCCGGGCAAAAAAAATGATTCGCCCCCCTGACTGGTGGGACCCACCAGCTACACCTTCGCACGCAAGGAAGTGACTCCGAGCAAAAAAAATGATTCACCCCCCTGACTGCTGGGACCCACCGGCTACATCTTTGCATGCAAGGAAGTGCGTTCGGGCAAGAAAAAAACGATTCGCCCCCCTGACTGCTGGGACCCACCAGCTACATCTTCGCACGCAAGGAAGTTCCTGACAGTCGGGACTGTCAGGACCCCGACTCGATGCCACATCGATCTAGCTGGTAACACCTCATATCACTTTGCGGCCTCACGCACGGTATCCCCACGGGTGTCGCCTTACCTTGGCCTGGGACCGTTTGCGCCTTTTGGCTCACGTATATGATAGTGTCGCTAGCATCCATATGATAAGGAGCCCGGGCTGACATGACTAGTCGTAAACCCAAAGTGGCACAGACTTACAGGGACAGGCATCCATGACCCAGCTTCGAACATGTCGGTCATCAGCAAGTGGGTCCGGGCTGTAGCACTGGGCTAGCAGGACTCCGGTAAATCGGGCTGTAGCGGGCTAACAGGACTCCGGTACTCAAAGCGTGACATTTCCCCGAAGGGACAGACACAGGAACGAAGAAGGACACATGCCGGCCAGCCTAAGTGTTCCAGAGCAGTAGCAAGCTACCATGGCTCAGCGGTAACACTAGGAGACATTTCCCGGTAAGAGAGGCTACTAAAGATAAACAACTAGGTAGTCAGATCCCACACATACCAAGCATTTCAATCATACACACAATATGCTCGATATGTGCAAATACAACGAAGCATCACAACATGACTCTACGACACAAGTACTTTATTTAAGGCTCAGGGAGCCATACATAACATACACAAAGGTATGGGTCTCACGACCCAACATACAAGTCATACAGTCATACAAACCAGCAGCGGAAGTAACTTGTCTGAGTACAGACAACTAGTAAAATAAAAGAGGCTTGGAAAGCCTAACTATACTACGTGGTCCTTCACAAGCTCAGGGTCACCACCTGGGTCTTTAGCCTACTCGTTGATGTCAACGTCTACATAGAACCCATCAGAAGGGGTTGCAGCGTCTTCTGTAAAATGTAAATTATAGCAACATGAGTACAAAGGTACTCAGCAAGACTTACATCAGATCCTACATACATGCATATTATCAAGAAGGGTTGGTGGAGTTATTGCAGCAAGCCAGCTTTGACTCTTGGCTAGACTATCCTACGATACTTCAACTTGAAATGGTTTTGCGCACACGAGTCCACTACTCACCACTTCAATACACCACCGAGGATCCGCCTCCGTCTTCCTACGGAAGAGCCATCCTCGGCACTCACACTTATCTTGAGGCTTTTAGTAGTTTCCATTTACTTGTCTATGAACTGTACAGGCAACCAAGTAGACCTTTACCGCGGACGCGGCTATTCGAATAGATCATGATAACCCTGCAGGGGTGTACTTCTTCATACATGTTTCCACCACTTAGCGTCTGCACACGACATGTGCTCGGCAGACTTCAAGCGAAAGCCGACGTGGGTGTAGACCACGACCTACCTAAACACTTAAGCCTCTAGTCCAGGTTTATCGCCTATTCAGGTTCCATCCGCAGGGAGTCCGGCCGAGGTTTCCCATACGGCCCCGAACGATGTGAACAGGGTTTCCGAGATACCTAACGGGTATTCGGTACACCCGGCCACGTACCTACCGCATCACAGCCCACCCCTACGGTCAGCGCTGTCCACGGCCTCCAGTAGACTACAAACACCAGAAACTACTTGCAACTCCTGGACAGAGAGCTAGGGTGAATAAGAAGTCGAGCGGGGTCATATTTCAGGGCCCAATGCATGGTAGTAGTTGTATCTTAAATCACACATACAGATCTCAGTGCTTAGGGTCGGCTTCAATGAAACAACCCACCATGTACTCCTACATGGCCTCTCATCGATACCTTTACCAAATCGTGTTCACCACACCACTCTCATTACCGACATAATCATTTCACTCTAGCCATCACCCAGATGAACCAGACCAGACACGACTCTAAGCATAGCAGGCATAGCAAGGTAGGAACAACACATACATATGGCTCAATCAACTCCTACACATGCTAGTGGGTTTCTTCTAGTTACTGTGGCAATGACAGGTCATGCAGAGGAAATGGGTTCAACTACCGTAGCACACAGCAGTTTGAAACGCGTTGTCTTAATGCAGTAAAAGAGAGCAGGAGCGAGAACATGGGATTGTATCGATATGATCAAATGGTTGGTTGCTTGCCTGATGGTTCGATGCACTGATACGGTTCTTCGTTAGGGTAATCACGGTACTCCTCGGGGACAAAACCTGTCGCAAGGGACAACGATACACAACCATCACCAAACAATGTGCGACAATATGATGCATGCATGAAACATGGCAATATGAGTGTGTTGGGCTAATGCAACTAAAACCAGAAGGGTTTGAACAAATTTGAATCAAAGATTCAAATTTCAAACTCAAACATGGCCTTTTAAAGTGCTTTTCCTTATTCTTCTTAAACCATCAATTTAACTTGTTTGATCATGCATGAAAATAGTACAGATGGATAGATTGGATTTTTCTGATCATTTTTCATATATAATTTGTCCAATTTGGAGTTACAGAATAAAAGTTATGAATTTTTGAAGTTTAAATAATATTCTGGAATTTCCTGATTTAAATTAAATCCAGAAATATATATATTGCGCCAGCATGACGTCAGCATGACGTCAGTGGTCAACTGCGGCTGGCTGGGGTCAAACCTGACATGTGGGGTCCACACGTCAGTGACAGGGGGGGTTTAACAGGTTTAATTTATTCCTAATTAGGGGTTAGTGGCGCTGGGGCCCACTGTCAGTGTCAGGGGGTTTAATTAAGCGGTGATTAGCACTAATCCGACCACCTGGCCGACGGGGCCCATGCGTCAGTGACCCTGGGGGGTCAAACAGGTCAAACCCGCCGGCGACATGACGCCGGCGAGGCCCGAGACGGCGGCGCGATGCGGAATCGCGCTACAGGGCACGGGCGAGGCCGTGCTTGGGCTCGTTGGAGAGCCCTTGCTCCCGCGCGTCGAACGGTGGTGGTGGCCGTGCCTGGGGTGGCCTGTACCGACGACGGCGACGACCGTGGCGGCTGCCGGAGCTCGGTTGAGATCGGGGTCGAGGCTACAACGGCTGCGGGGATGCGGGGTTGGCACCTACGGCTTCTACGCGGTGCGGTGAGGACGTGGGTGTGCTCGGTTGGGCGCTACGGTGACTGTGGCCACGACGGCGACATCGCCGGCGGCGTGGAGTTCTCGGCCAAAACAGGGCTAAGGCCTAGAGGTCGAAAGAGACCAAGGGAGAAGGGGGAAACGACTCGGGGGCTCACCGCGGAGCTGCAGGGATGGTTAGCGGGCTCGGGGACGGCCGGAGTGCAGCGAATCGACGGCGATGAACTCCGGTGGCCTAGGAGGGGAACGGCGACGTGGCGGCGACGCAGGGCTTCCGGAGACCCGTGGAACGGTGGGGAGGAAGAGGGGGTCGAGGCGGAGCTCCTGAGCTAGTCGGGGGAGCGAGGTGTGGCCGGTGACGGCTGCTATGGCGAACGGCGGCGACGGTGGTGTTCGGCCGTGTGAGAG